>NC_074705.1:3758869-3933869 GCF_029448725.1 Salvelinus fontinalis
TAATACTATATACTGGGAGTTAGGAGAAACAACACTATACTACTATTATAATACTATATACTGGGAGTTAGGAGAAACAACACTACTACTATTATAATACTATATACTGGGAGTTAGGAGAAACAACACTACTACTATTATAATACTATATACTGGGAGTTAGGAGAAACAACACTACTACTATTATAATACTATATACTGGGAGGAGAAACAACACTACTACTATTATAATACTATATACTGGGAGGAGAAACAACACTACTACTATTATAATACTATATACTGGGAGTTAGGAGAAACAACACTACTACTATTATAATACTATATACTGGGAGTTAGGAGAAACAACACTACTACTATTATAATACTATATACTGGGAGTTAGGAGAAACAACACTACTACTATTATAATACTATATACTGGGAGTTAGGAGAAACAACACTACTACTATTATAATACTATATACTGGGAGTTAGGAGAAACACTACTACTATTATAATACTATATACTGGGAGTTAGGAGAAACAACACTACTACTATTATAATACTATATACTGGGAGTTAGGAGAAACAACACTATACTACTATTATAATACTATATACTGGGAGTTAGGAGAAACAACACTACTACTATTATAATACTATATACTGGGAGGAGAAACAACACTACTACTATTATAATACTATATACTGGGAGTTAGGAGAAACAACACTATACTACTATTATAATACTATATACTGGGAGTTAGGAGAAACAACACTACTACTATTATAATACTATATACTGGGAGTTAGGAGAAACAACACTACTACTATTATAATACTATATACTGGGAGTTAGGAGAAACAACACTACTACTATTATAATACTATATACTGGGAGGAGAAACACCACTACTACTATTATAATACTATATACTAGGAGTTAGGAGAAACAACACTATACTACTATTATAATACTATATACTAGGAGTTAGGAGAAACAACACTATACTACTATTATAATACTATATACTGGGAGTTAGGAGAAACAACACTATACTACTATTATAATACTATATACTAGGAGTTAGGAGAAACAACACTATACTACTATTATAATACTATATACTGGGAGTTAGGAGAAACAGCACTACTACTATTATAATACTATATACTAGGAGTTAGGAGAAACAACACTATACTACTATTATAATACTATATACTGGGAGGAGAAACAACACTATACTACTATTATAATACTATATACTGGGAGTTAGGAGAAACACCACTACTACTATTATAATACTATATACTGGGAGTTAGGAGAAACAACACTATACTACTATTATAATACTATATACTGGGAGTTAGGAGAAACAACACTATACTACTATTATAATACTATATACTGGGAGTTAGGAGAAACAACACTATACTACTATTATAATACTATATGCTGGGAGTTAGGAGAAACAGCACTACTACTATTATAATACTATATACTGGGAGTTAGGAGAAACAACACTACTACTATTATAATACTATATACTGGGAGTTAGGAGAAACAACACTATACTACTATTATAATACTATATACTGGGAGTTAGGAGAAACAACACTACTACTATTATAATACTATATACTGGGAGTTAGGAGAAACAACACTACTACTATTATAATATTATATACTGGGAGTTAGGAGAAACAACACTACTACTATTATAATACTATATACTGGGAGTTAGGAGAAACAACACTACTACTATTATAATACTATATACTGGGAGTTAGGAGAAACAACACTATACTACTATTATAATACTATATACTGGGAGTTAGGAGAAACAGCACTACTACTATTATAATACTATATACTGGGAGTTAGGAGAAACAACACTACTACTATTATAATACTATATACTGGGAGTTAGGAGAAACAACACTACTACTATTATAATACTATATACTGGGAGTTAGGAGAAACAACACTACTACTATTATAATACTATATACTGGGAGTTAGGAGAAACACTACTACTATTATAATACTATATACTGGGAGTTAGGAGAAACAGCACTACTACTATTATAATACTATATACTGGGAGTTAGGAGAAACAGCACTACTACTATTATAATACTATATACTGGGAGTTAGGAGAAACAACACTATACTACTATTATAATACTATATACTGGGAGTTAGGAGAAACAACACTACTACTATTATAATACTATATACTGGGAGTTAGGAGAAACAACACTATACTACTATTATAATACTATATACTGGGAGGAGAAACAACACTATACTACTATTATAATACTATATACTGGGAGTTAGGAGAAACAACACTACTACTATTATAATACTATATACTGGGAGTTAGGAGAAACAACACTACTACTATTATAATACTATATACTGGGAGGAGAAACAACACTACTACTATTATAATACTATATACTGGGAGGAGAAACAACACTATACTACTATTATAATACTATATACTGGGAGTTAGGAGAAACATCACTACTACTATTATAATACTATATACTGGGAGTTAGGAGAAACAACACTACCACTATTATAATACTATATACTGGGAGTTAGGAGAAACAACACTACTACTATTATAATACTATATACTGGGAGTTAGGAGAAACAACACTATACTACTATTATAATACTATATACTGGGAGTTAGGAGAAACAGCACTACTACTATTATAATACTATATACTGGGAGTTAGGAGAAACAACACTACTACTATTATAATACTATATACTGGGAGTTAGGAGAAACAACACTATACTACTATTATAATACTATATACTGGGAGTTAGGAGAAACAACACTACCACTATTATAATACTATATACTGGGAGTTAGGAGAAACATCACTACTACTATTATAATACTATATACTGGGAGTTAGGAGAAACAACACTATACTACTATTATAATACTATATACTGGGAGTTAGGAGAAACAACACTACTACTATTATAATACTATATACTGGGAGTTAGGAGAAACAACACTACTACTATTATAATACTATATACTGGGAGTTAGGAGAAACAACACTACTACTATTATAATACTATATACTGGGAGTTAGGAGAAACAACACTACTACTATTATAATACTATATACTGGGAGTTAGGAGAAACAACACTACCACTATTATAATACTATATACTGGGAGTTAGGAGAAACAACACTACTACTATTATAATACTATATACTGGGAGTTAGGAGAAACAACACTATACTACTATTATAATACTATATACTGGGAGTTAGGAGAAACAACACTATACTACTATTATAATACTATATACTGGGAGTAAGGAGAAACAACACTACTACTATTATAATACTATATACTGGGAGTTAGGAGAAACAACACTATACTACTATTATAATACTATATACTGGGAGTTAGGAGAAACATCACTATACTACTATTATAATACTATATACTGGGAGTTAGGAGAAACAACACTACCACTATTATAATACTATATACTGGGAGTTAGGAGAAACAACACTACTACTATTATAATACTATATACTGGGAGTTAGGAGAAACAACACTACTACTATTATAATACTATATACTGGGAGTTAGGAGAAACAACACTATACTACTATTATAATACTATATACTGGGAGTTAGGAGAAACAACACTATACTACTATTATAATACTATATACTGGGAGTTAGGAGAAACAACACTACTACTATTATAATACTATATACTGGGAGTTAGGAGAAACAACACTACTACTATTATAATACTATATACTGGGAGTTAGGAGAAACAACACTACTACTATTATAATACTATATACTGGGAGTTAGGAGAAACAGCACTACTACTATTATAATACTATACACTGGGAGGTAGGAGAAACAACACTATACTACTATTATAATACTATATACTGGGAGTTAGGAGAAACACTACTACTATTATAATACTATATACTGGGAGTTAGGAGAAACAACACTACTACTATTATAATACTATATACTGGGAGGAGAAACAACACTATACTACTATTATAATACTATATACTGGGAGTTAGGAGAAACAGCACTACTACTATTATAATACTATACACTGGGAGGTAGGAGAAACAACACTATACTACTATTATAATACTATATACTGGGAGTTAGGAGAAACAGCACTACTACTATTATAATACTATACACTGGGAGGTAGGAGAAACAACACTATACTACTATTATAATACTATATACTGGGAGTTAGGAGAAACACTACTACTATTATAATACTATATACTGGGAGTTAGGAGAAACAACACTACTACTATTATAATATTATATACTGGGAGTTAGGAGAAACAGCACTACTACTATTATAATACTATATACTGGGAGTTAGGAGAAACAACACTATACTACTATTATAATACTATATACTGGGAGTTAGGAGAAACATCACTACTACTATTATAATACTATATACTGGGAGTTAGGAGAAACAACACTACCACTATTATAATACTATATACTGGGAGTTAGGAGAAACACCACTACTACTATTATAATACTATATACTGGGAGTTAGGAGAAACACTACTACTACTATTATAATACTATATACTGGGAGTTAGGAGAAACAACACTACTACTATTATAATACTATATACTGGGAGTTAGGAGAAACAACACTACTACTATTATAATACTATATACTGGGAGTTAGGAGAAACAACACTATACTACTATTATAATACTATATACTGGGAGTTAGGAGAAACAACACTATACTACTATTATAATACTATATACTAGGAGTTAGGAGAAACAACACTATACTACTATTATAATACTATATACTGGGAGTTAGGAGAAACAGCACTACTACTATTATAATACTATATACTAGGAGTTAGGAGAAACAACACTATACTACTATTATAATACTATATACTGGGAGGAGAAACAACACTATACTACTATTATAATACTATATACTGGGAGTTAGGAGAAACACCACTACTACTATTATAATACTATATACTGGGAGTTAGGAGAAACAACACTATACTACTATTATAATACTATATACTGGGAGTTAGGAGAAACAACACTATACTACTATTATAATACTATATACTGGGAGTTAGGAGAAACAACACTATACTACTATTATAATACTATATGCTGGGAGTTAGGAGAAACAGCACTACTACTATTATAATACTATATACTGGGAGTTAGGAGAAACAACACTACTACTATTATAATACTATATACTGGGAGTTAGGAGAAACAACACTATACTACTATTATAATACTATATACTGGGAGTTAGGAGAAACAACACTACTACTATTATAATACTATATACTGGGAGTTAGGAGAAACAACACTACTACTATTATAATACTATATACTGGGAGTTAGGAGAAACAGCACTACTACTATTATAATACTATATACTGGGAGTTAGGAGAAACAACACTACTACTATTATAATACTATATACTGGGAGTTAGGAGAAACAACACTACTACTATTATAATACTATATACTGGGAGTTAGGAGAAACAACACTACTACTATTATAATACTATATACTGGGAGTTAGGAGAAACACTACTACTATTATAATACTATATACTGGGAGTTAGGAGAAACAGCACTACTACTATTATAATACTATATACTGGGAGTTAGGAGAAACAGCACTACTACTATTATAATACTATATACTGGGAGTTAGGAGAAACAACACTATACTACTATTATAATACTATATACTGGGAGTTAGGAGAAACAACACTACTACTATTATAATACTATATACTGGGAGTTAGGAGAAACAACACTATACTACTATTATAATACTATATACTGGGAGGAGAAACAACACTATACTACTATTATAATACTATATACTGGGAGTTAGGAGAAACAACACTACTACTATTATAATACTATATACTGGGAGTTAGGAGAAACAACACTACTACTATTATAATACTATATACTGGGAGGAGAAACAACACTACTACTATTATAATACTATATACTGGGAGTTAGGAGAAACAACACTATACTACTATTATAATACTATATACTGGGAGTTAGGAGAAACATCACTACTACTATTATAATACTATATACTGGGAGTTAGGAGAAACAACACTACCACTATTATAATACTATATACTGGGAGTTAGGAGAAACAACACTACTACTATTATAATACTATATACTGGGAGTTAGGAGAAACAACACTATACTACTATTATAATACTATATACTGGGAGTTAGGAGAAACAGCACTACTACTATTATAATACTATATACTGGGAGTTAGGAGAAACAACACTACTACTATTATAATACTATATACTGGGAGTTAGGAGAAACAACACTATACTACTATTATAATACTATATACTGGGAGTTAGGAGAAACAACACTACCACTATTATAATACTATATACTGGGAGTTAGGAGAAACATCACTACTACTATTATAATACTATATACTGGGAGTTAGGAGAAACAACACTATACTACTATTATAATACTATATACTGGGAGTTAGGAGAAACAACACTACTACTATTATAATACTATATACTGGGAGTTAGGAGAAACAACACTACTACTATTATAATACTATATACTGGGAGTTAGGAGAAACAACACTACTACTATTATAATACTATATACTGGGAGTTAGGAGAAACAACACTACTACTATTATAATACTATATACTGGGAGTTAGGAGAAACAACACTACCACTATTATAATACTATATACTGGGAGTTAGGAGAAACAACACTACTACTATTATAATACTATATACTGGGAGTTAGGAGAAACAACACTATACTACTATTATAATACTATATACTGGGAGTTAGGAGAAACAACACTATACTACTATTATAATACTATATACTGGGAGTAAGGAGAAACAACACTACTACTATTATAATACTATATACTGGGAGTTAGGAGAAACAACACTATACTACTATTATAATACTATATACTGGGAGTTAGGAGAAACATCACTATACTACTATTATAATACTATATACTGGGAGTTAGGAGAAACAACACTACCACTATTATAATACTATATACTGGGAGTTAGGAGAAACAACACTACTACTATTATAATACTATATACTGGGAGTTAGGAGAAACAACACTACTACTATTATAATACTATATACTGGGAGTTAGGAGAAACAACACTATACTACTATTATAATACTATATACTGGGAGTTAGGAGAAACAACACTATACTACTATTATAATACTATATACTGGGAGTTAGGAGAAACAACACTACTACTATTATAATACTATATACTGGGAGTTAGGAGAAACAACACTACTACTATTATAATACTATATACTGGGAGTTAGGAGAAACAACACTACTACTATTATAATACTATATACTGGGAGTTAGGAGAAACAGCACTACTACTATTATAATACTATACACTGGGAGGTAGGAGAAACAACACTATACTACTATTATAATACTATATACTGGGAGTTAGGAGAAACACTACTACTATTATAATACTATATACTGGGAGTTAGGAGAAACAACACTACTACTATTATAATACTATATACTGGGAGGAGAAACAACACTATACTACTATTATAATACTATATACTGGGAGTTAGGAGAAACAGCACTACTACTATTATAATACTATACACTGGGAGGTAGGAGAAACAACACTATACTACTATTATAATACTATATACTGGGAGTTAGGAGAAACAGCACTACTACTATTATAATACTATACACTGGGAGGTAGGAGAAACAACACTATACTACTATTATAATACTATATACTGGGAGTTAGGAGAAACACTACTACTATTATAATACTATATACTGGGAGTTAGGAGAAACAACACTACTACTATTATAATATTATATACTGGGAGTTAGGAGAAACAGCACTACTACTATTATAATACTATATACTGGGAGTTAGGAGAAACAACACTATACTACTATTATAATACTATATACTGGGAGTTAGGAGAAACATCACTACTACTATTATAATACTATATACTGGGAGTTAGGAGAAACAACACTACCACTATTATAATACTATATACTGGGAGTTAGGAGAAACACCACTACTACTATTATAATACTATATACTGGGAGTTAGGAGAAACACTACTACTACTATTATAATACTATATACTGGGAGTTAGGAGAAACAACACTACTACTATTATAATACTATATACTGGGAGTTAGGAGAAACAACACTACTACTATTATAATACTATATACTGGGAGTTAGGAGAAACAACACTATACTACTATTATAATACTATATACTGGGAGTTAGGAGAAACAACACTATACTACTATTATAATACTATATACTGGGAGTTAGGAGAAACACCACTACTACTATTATAATACTATATACTGGGAGTTAGGAGAAACACTACTACTACTATTATAATACTATATACTGGGAGTTAGGAGAAACAACACTACTACTATTATAATACTATATACTGGGAGTTAGGAGAAACAACACTACTACTATTATAATACTATATACTGGGAGGAGAAACAACACTACTACTATTATAATACTATATACTGGGAGTTAGGAGAAACAACACTACTACTATTATAATACTATATACTGGGAGGAGAAACAACACTACTACTATTATAATACTATATACTGGGAGGAGAAACAACACTACTACTATTATAATACTATATACTGGGAGGAGAAACAACACTACTACTATTATAATACTATATACTGGGAGGAGAAACAACACTACTACTATTATAATACTATATACTGGGAGTTAGGAGAAACAACACTATACTACTATTATAATACTATATACTGGGAGTTAGGATAAACAACACTATACTACTATTATAATACTATATACTGGGAGTTAGGAGAAACAACACTATACTACTATTATAATACTATATACTGGGAGTTAGGAGAAACAATACTACACTACTATTATAATACTATATACTGGGAGTTAGGAGAAACAACACTACTACTATTATAATACTATATACTGGGAGTTAGGAGAAACAACACTACTACTATTATAATACTATATACTGGGAGTTAGGAGAAACAACACTACTACTATTATAATACTATATACTGGGAGTTAGGAGAAACAACACTATACTACTATTATAATACTATATACTGGGAGTTAGGAGAAACAACACTACTACTATTATAATACTATATACTGGGAGTTAGGAGAAACAACACTATACTACTATTATAATACTATATACTGGGAGTTAGGAGAAACAACACTACTACTATTATAATACTATATACTGGGAGTTAGGAGAAACAACACTATACTACTATTATAATACTATATACTGGGAGTTAGGAGAAACAGCACTACTACTATTATAATACTATACACTGGGAGGTAGGAGAAACAACACTATACTACTATTATAATACTATATACTGGGAGTTAGGAGAAACACTACTACTATTATAATACTATATACTGGGAGTTAGGAGAAACAACACTACTACTATTATAATACTATATACTGGGAGTTAGGAGAAACAACACTACTACTATTATAATACTATATACTGGGAGTTAGGAGAAACAACACTACTACTATTATAATACTATATACTGGGAGTTAGGAGAAACAACACTATACTACTATTATAATACTATATACTGGGAGTTAGGAGAAACAACACTATACTACTATTATAATACTATATACTGGGAGTTAGGAGAAACAACACTACTACTATTATAATACTATATACTGGGAGTTAGGAGAAACATCACTACTACTATTATAATACTATATACTGGGAGTTAGGAGAAACAACACTATACTACTATTATAATACTATATACTGGGAGTTAGGAGAAACAACACTACTACTATTATAATACTATATACTGGGAGTTAGGAGAAACAACACTATACTACTATTATAATACTATATACTGGGAGTTAGGAGAAACAACACTACTACTATTATAATACTATATACTGGGAGTTAGGAGAAACAACACTATACTACTATTATAATACTATATACTGGGAGTTAGGAGAAACAACACTACTACTATTATAATACTATATACTGGGAGTTAGGAGAAACAACACTACTACTATTATAATACTATATACTGGGAGTTAGGAGAAACAACACTACTACTATTATAATACTATATACTGGGAGTTAGGAGAAACAACACTATACTACTATTATAATACTATATACTGGGAGTTAGGAGAAACAACACTACTACTATTATAATACTATATACTGGGAGTTAGGAGAAACAACACTATACTACTATTATAATACTATATACTGGGAGTTAGGAGAAACACCACTACTACTATTATAATACTATATACTGGGAGTTAGGAGAAACACCACTACTACTATTATAATACTATATACTGGGAGTTAGGAGAAACAACACTACTACTATTATAATACTATATACTGGGAGTTAGGAGAAACAACACTACTACTATTATAATACTATATACTGGGAGTTAGGAGAAACAACACTACTACTATTATAATACTATATACTGGGAGTTAGGAGAAACAACACTATACTACTATTATAATACTATATACTGGGAGTTAGGAGAAACAACACTACTACTATTATAATACTATATACTGGGAGTTAGGAGAAACAACACTATACTACTATTATAATACTATATACTGGGAGTTAGGAGAAACACCACTACTACTATTATAATACTATATACTGGGAGTTAGGAGAAACACCACTACTACTATTATAATACTATATACTGGGAGTTAGGAGAAACAACACTACTACTATTATAATACTATATACTGGGAGTTAGGAGAAACAACACTACTACTATTATAATACTATATACTGGGAGTTAGGAGAAACAACACTATACTACTATTATAATACTATATACTGGGAGTTAGGAGAAACATCACTACTACTATTATAATACTATATACTGGGAGTTAGGAGAAACATCACTACTACTATTATAATACTATATACTGGGAGTTAGGAGAAACAACACTACTACTATTATAATACTATATACTGGGAGTTAGGAGAAACACCACTACTACTATTATAATACTATATACTGGGAGTTAGGAGAAACACCACTACTACTATTATAATACTATATACTGGGAGTTAGGTGAAACAACACTACTACTATTATAATACTATATACTGGGAGTTAGGAGAAACACTACTACTACTATTATAATACTATATACTGGGAGTTAGGAGAAACAACACTATACTACTATTATAATACTATATACTGGGAGTTAGGAGAAACAACACTACTACTATTATAATACTATATACTGGGAGTTAGGAGAAACAACACTACTACTATTATAATACTATATACTGGGAGTTAGGAGAAACAACACTACTACTATTATAATACTATATACTGGGAGGAGAAACAACACTACTACTATTATAATACTATATACTGGGAGGAGAAACACCACTACTACTATTATAATACTATATACTGGGAGTTAGGAGAAACAACACTATACTACTATTATAATACTATATACTGGGAGTTAGGAGAAACAACACTACTACTATTATAATACTATATACTGGGAGGAGAAACAACACTACTACTATTATAATACTATATACTGGGAGGAGAAACACCACTACTACTATTATAATACTATATACTGGGAGTTAGGAGAAACAACACTATACTACTATTATAATACTATATACTGGGAGTTAGGAGAAACAACACTACTACTATTATAATACTATATACTAGGAGTTAGGAGAAACATCACTACTACTATTATAATACTATATACTGGGAGTTAGGAGAAACAACACTACTACTATTATAATACTATATACTGGGAGTTAGGAGAAACAACACTATACTACTATTATAATACTATATACTGGGAGTTAGGAGAAACAACACTACTACTATTATAATACTATATACTGGGAGTTAGGAGAAACAACACTACTACTATTATAATACTATATACTGGGAGTTAGGAGAAACAACACTATACTACAATTATAATACTATATACTGGGAGTTAGGAGAAACATCACTACTACTATTATAATACTATATACTGGGAGTTAGGAGAAACATCACTACTACTATTATAATACTATATACCTGGAGTTAGGAGAAACAACACTATACTACTATTATAATACTATATACTGGGAGTTAGGAGAAACATCACTATACTACTATTATAATACTATATACTGGGAGTTAGGAGAAACAACACTGTACTATTATAATACTATATACTGGGAGTTAGGAGAAACAACACTACTACTATTATAATACTATATACTGGGAGTTAGGAGAAACAACACTACTACTATTATAATACTATATACTGGGAGTTAGGAGAAACACCACTACTACTATTATAATACTATATACTGGGAGTTAGGAGAAACAACACTACTACTATTATAATACTATATACTGGGAGTTAGGAGAAACAACACTATACTACTATTATAATACTATATACTGGGAGTTAGGAGAAACAACACTACTACTATTATAATACTATATACTGGGAGTTAGGAGAAACAGCACTACTACTATTATAATACTATATACTGGGAGTTAGGAGAAACAACACTACTACTATTATAATACTATATACTGGGAGTTAGGAGAAACAACACTACTACTATTATAATACTATATACTGGGAGTTAGGAGAAACAACACTACTACTATTATAATACTATATACTGGGAGTTAGGAGAAACAACACTATACTACTATTATAATACTATATACTGGGAGTTAGGAGAAACATCACTACTACTATTATAATACTATATACTGGGAGTTAGGAGAAACAACACTACTACTATTATAATACTATATACTGGGAGTTAGGAGAAACACCACTACTACTATTATAATACTATATACTGGGAGTTAGGAGAAACAACACTACTACTATTATAATACTATATACTGGGAGTTAGGAGAAACAACACTATACTACTATTATAATACTATATACTGGGAGTTAGGAGAAACAACACTACTACTATTATAATACTATATACTGGGAGTTAGGAGAAACAACACTACTACTATTATAATACTATATACTGGGAGTTAGGAGAAACAACACTACTACTATTATAATACTATATACTGGGAGTTAGGAGAAACAACACTACTACTATTATAATACTATATACTGGGAGTTAGGAGAAACAACACTACTACTATTATAATACTATATACTGGGAGTTAGGAGAAACAACACTACTACTATTATAATACTATATACTGGGAGTTAGGAGAAACAACACTATACTACTATTATAATACTATATACTGGGAGTTAGGAGAAACAACACTACTACTATTATAATACTATATACTGGGAGTTAGGAGAAACAACACTACTACTATTATAATACTATATACTGGGAGTTAGGAGAAACAACACTACTACTATTATAATACTATATACTGGGAGTTAGGAGAAACAACACTACTACTATTATAATACTATATACTGGGAGTTAGGAGAAACAACACTACTACTATTATAATACTATATACTGGGAGTTAGGAGAAACAACACTACTACTATTATAATACTATATACTGGGAGTTAGGAGAAACACTACTACTATTATAATACTATATACTGGGAGTTAGGAGAAACAACACTATACTACTATTATAATACTATATACTGGGAGTTAGGAGAAACAACACTACTACTATTATAATACTATATACTGGGAGTTAGGAGAAACAACACTACTACTATTATAATACTATATACTGGGAGTTAGGAGAAACAACACTACTACTATTATAATACTATATACTGGGAGGAGAAACAACACTACTACTATTATAATACTATATACTGGGAGGAGAAACACCACTACTACTATTATAATACTATATACTGGGAGTTAGGAGAAACAACACTATACTACTATTATAATACTATATACTGGGAGTTAGGAGAAACAACACTACTACTATTATAATACTATATACTGGGAGTTAGGAGAAACAACACTACTACTATTATAATACTATATACTGGGAGTTAGGAGAAACAACACTACTACTATTATAATACTATATACTGGGAGTTAGGAGAAACAACACTATACTACTATTATAATACTATATACTGGGAGTTAGGAGAAACAACACTACTACTATTATAATACTATATACTGGGAGTTAGGAGAAACAACACTACTACTATTATAATACTATATACTGGGAGTTAGGAGAAACAACACTACTACTATTATAATACTATATACTGGGAGTTAGGAGAAACAACACTATACTACTATTATAATACTATATACTGGGAGTTAGGAGAAACAACACTACTACTATTATAATACTATATACTGGGAGTTAGGAGAAACAACACTACTACTATTATAATACTATATACTGGGAGTTAGGAGAAACAACACTATACTACTATTATAATACTATATACTGGGAGTTAGGAGAAACAACACTACTACTATTATAATACTATATACTGGGAGTTAGGAGAAACAACACTACTACTATTATAATACTATATACTGGGAGTTAGGAGAAACAACACTATACTACTATTATAATACTATATACTGGGAGTTAGGAGAAACATCACTACTACTATTATAATACTATATACTGGGAGTTAGGAGAAACAACACTACTACTATTATAATACTATATACTGGGAGTTAGGAGAAACAACACTACTACTATTATAATACTATATACTGGGAGTTAGGAGAAACAACACTACTACTATTATAATACTATATACTGGGAGTTAGGAGAAACAACACTATACTACTATTATAATACTATATACTGGGAGTTAGGAGAAACAACACTACTACTATTATAATACTATATACTGGGAGTTAGGAGAAACAACACTACTACTATTATAATACTATATACTGGGAGTTAGGAGAAACACCACTACTACTATTATAATACTATATACTGGGAGTTAGGAGAAACAACACTACTACTATTATAATACTATATACTGGGAGTTAGGAGAAACAACACTACTACTATTATAATACTATATACTGGGAGTTAGGAGAAACAACACTACTACTATTATAATACTATATACTGGGAGTTAGGAGAAACAACACTATACTACTATTATAATACTATATACTGGGAGTTAGGAGAAACATCACTACTACTATTATAATACTATATACTGGGAGTTAGGAGAAACATCACTACTACTATTATAATACTATATACTGGGAGTTAGGAGAAACAACACTACTACTATTATAATACTATATACTGGGAGTTAGGAGAAACACCACTACTACTATTATAATACTATATACTGGGAGTTAGGAGAAACAACACTACTACTATTATAATACTATATACTGGGAGTTAGGAGAAACAACACTACTACTATTATAATACTATATACTGGGAGTTAGGAGAAACACTACTACTATTATAATACTATATACTGGGAGTTAGGAGAAACAACACTATACTACTATTATAATACTATATACTGGGAGTTAGGAGAAACAACACTACTACTATTATAATACTATATACTGGGAGTTAGGAGAAACAACACTACTACTATTATAATACTATATACTGGGAGTTAGGAGAAACAACACTACTACTATTATAATACTATATACTGGGAGGAGAAACAACACTACTACTATTATAATACTATATACTGGGAGGAGAAACACCACTACTACTATTATAATACTATATACTGGGAGTTAGGAGAAACAACACTATACTACTATTATAATACTATATACTGGGAGTTAGGAGAAACAACACTACTACTATTATAATACTATATACTGGGAGGAGAAACAACACTACTACTATTATAATACTATATACTGGGAGGAGAAACACCACTACTACTATTATAATACTATATACTGGGAGTTAGGAGAAACAACACTATACTACTATTATAATACTATATACTGGGAGTTAGGAGAAACAACACTACTACTATTATAATACTATATACTGGGAGTTAGGAGAAACAACACTACTACTATTATAATACTATATACTGGGAGTTAGGAGAAACAACACTACTACTATTATAATACTATATACTGGGAGTTAGGAGAAACAACACTATACTACTATTATAATACTATATACTGGGAGTTAGGAGAAACAACACTACTACTATTATAATACTATATACTGGGAGTTAGGAGAAACAACACTACTACTATTATAATACTATATACTGGGAGTTAGGAGAAACAACACTATACTACTATTATAATACTATATACTGGGAGTTAGGAGAAACAACACTACTACTATTATAATACTATATACTGGGAGTTAGGAGAAACATCACTACTACTATTATAATACTATATACTGGGAGTTAGGAGAAACAACACTATACTACTATTATAATACTATATACTGGGAGTTAGGAGAAACATCACTATACTACTATTATAATACTATATACTGGGAGTTAGGAGAAACAACACTACTACTATTATAATACTATATACTGGGAGTTAGGAGAAACAACACTACTACTATTATAATACTATATACTGGGAGTTAGGAGAAACAACACTACTACTATTATAATACTATATACTGGGAGTTAGGAGAAACAACACTACTACTATTATAATACTATATACTGGGAGTTAGGAGAAACAACACTACTACTATTATAATACTATATACTGGGAGTTAGGAGAAACAACACTATACTACTATTATAATACTATATACTGGGAGTTAGGAGAAACAACACTACTACTATTATAATACTATATACTGGGAGTTAGGAGAAACAACACTACTACTATTATAATACTATATACTGGGAGTTAGGAGAAACAACACTACTACTATTATAATACTATATACTGGGAGTTAGGAGAAACAACACTACTACTATTATAATACTATATACTGGGAGTTAGGAGAAACAACACTACTACTATTATAATACTATATACTGGGAGTTAGGAGAAACAACACTATACTACTATTATAATACTATATACTGGGAGTTAGGAGAAACATCACTACTACTATTATAATACTATATACTGGGAGTTAGGAGAAACAACACTACTACTATTATAATACTATATACTGGGAGTTAGGAGAAACACCACTACTACTATTATAATACTATATACTGGGAGTTAGGAGAAACAACACTACTACTATTATAATACTATATACTGGGAGTTAGGAGAAACAACACTATACTACTATTATAATACTATATACTGGGAGTTAGGAGAAACAACACTACTACTATTATAATACTATATACTGGGAGTTAGGAGAAACAACACTACTACTATTATAATACTATATACTGGGAGTTAGGAGAAACAACACTACTACTATTATAATACTATATACTGGGAGTTAGGAGAAACAACACTACTACTATTATAATACTATATACTGGGAGTTAGGAGAAACAACACTACTACTATTATAATACTATATACTGGGAGTTAGGAGAAACAACACTACTACTATTATAATACTATATACTGGGAGTTAGGAGAAACAACACTACTACTATTATAATACTATATACTGGGAGTTAGGAGAAACAACACTACTACTATTATAATACTATATACTGGGAGTTAGGAGAAACAACACTACTACTATTATAATACTATATACTGGGAGTTAGGAGAAACAACACTACTACTATTATAATACTATATACTGGGAGTTAGGAGAAACAACACTACTACTATTATAATACTATATACTGGGAGTTAGGAGAAACAACACTACTACTATTATAATACTATATACTGGGAGTTAGGAGAAACAACACTACTACTATTATAATACTATATACTGGGAGTTAGGAGAAACAACACTATACTACTATTATAATACTATATACTGGGAGTTAGGAGAAACAACACTACTACTATTATAATACTATATACTGGGAGTTAGGAGAAACAACACTACTACTATTATAATACTATATACTGGGAGTTAGGAGAAACAACACTATACTACTATTATAATACTATATACTGGGAGTTAGGAGAAACAACACTATACTACTATTATAATACTATATACTGGGAGTTAGGAGAAACAACACTACTACTATTATAATACTATATACTGGGAGTTAGGAGAAACAACACTACTACTATTATAATACTATATACTGGGAGTTAGGAGAAACAACACTACTACTATTATAATACTATATACTGGGAGTTAGGAGAAACAACACTACTACTATTATAATACTATATACTGGGAGTTAGGAGAAACAACACTACTACTATTATAATACTATATACTGGGAGTTAGGAGAAACAACACTACTACTATTATAATACTATATACTGGGAGTTAGGAGAAACAACACTACTACTATTATAATACTATATACTGGGAGTTAGGAGAAACAACACTACTACTATTATAATACTATATACTGGGAGTTAGGAGAAACAACACTACTACTATTATAATACTATATACTGGGAGTTAGGAGAAACAACACTACTACTATTATAATACTATATACTGGGAGTTAGGAGAAACAACACTACTACTATTATAATACTATATACTGGGAGTTAGGAGAAACAACACTACTACTATTATAATACTATATACTGGGAGTTAGGAGAAACAACACTACTACTATTATAATACTATATACTGGGAGTTAGGAGAAACAACACTACTACTATTATAATACTATATACTGGGAGTTAGGAGAAACAACACTACTACTATTATAATACTATATACTGGGAGTTAGGAGAAACAACACTATACTACTATTATAATACTATATACTGGGAGTTAGGAGAAACAACACTACTACTATTATAATACTATATACTGGGAGTTAGGAGAAACAACACTACTACTATTATAATACTATATACTGGGAGTTAGGAGAAACAACACTATACTACTATTATAATACTATATACTGGGAGTTAGGAGAAACAACACTACTACTATTATAATACTATATACTGGGAGTTAGGAGAAACAACACTACTACTATTATAATACTATATACTGGGAGTTAGGAGAAACAACACTACTACTATTATAATACTATATACTGGGAGTTAGGAGAAACAACACTACTACTATTATAATACTATATACTGGGAGTTAGGAGAAACAACACTACTACTATTATAATACTATATACTGGGAGTTAGGAGAAACAACACTACTACTATTATAATACTATATACTGGGAGTTAGGAGAAACAACACTACTACTATTATAATACTATATACTGGGAGTTAGGAGAAACAACACTATACTACTATTATAATACTATATACTGGGAGTTAGGAGAAACAACACTACTACTATTATAATACTATATACTGGGAGTTAGGAGAAACAACACTACTACTATTATAATACTATATACTGGGAGTTAGGAGAAACAACACTACTACTATTATAATACTATATACTGGGAGTTAGGAGAAACAACACTACTACTATTATAATACTATATACTGGGAGTTAGGAGAAACAACACTACTACTATTATAATACTATATACTGGGAGTTAGGAGAAACAACACTACTACTATTATAATACTATATACTGGGAGTTAGGAGAAACAACACTACTACTATTATAATACTATATACTGGGAGTTAGGAGAAACAACACTACTACTATTATAATACTATATACTGGGAGTTAGGAGAAACAACACTACTACTATTATAATACTATATACTGGGAGTTAGGAGAAACAACACTACTACTATTATAATACTATATACTGGGAGTTAGGAGAAACAACACTACTACTATTATAATACTATATACTGGGAGTTAGGAGAAACAACACTACTACTATTATAATACTATATACTGGGAGTTAGGAGAAACAACACTACTACTATTATAATACTATATACTGGGAGTTAGGAGAAACAACACTATACTACTATTATAATACTATATACTGGGAGTTAGGAGAAACAACACTACTACTATTATAATACTATATACTGGGAGTTAGGAGAAACAACACTACTACTATTATAATACTATATACTGGGAGTTAGGAGAAACAACACTACTACTATTATAATACTATATACTGGGAGTTAGGAGAAACAACACTATACTACTATTATAATACTATATACTGGGAGTTAGGAGAAACAACACTACTACTATTATAATACTATATACTGGGAGTTAGGAGAAACAACACTATACTACTATTATAATACTATATACTGGGAGTTAGGAGAAACAACACTACTACTATTATAATACTATATACTGGGAGTTAGGAGAAACAACACTACTACTATTATAATACTATATACTGGGAGTTAGGAGAAACAACACTACTACTATTATAATACTATATACTGGGAGTTAGGAGAAACAACACTACTACTATTATAATACTATATACTGGGAGTTAGGAGAAACAACACTACTACTATTATAATACTATATACTGGGAGTTAGGAGAAACAACACTACTACTATTATAATACTATATACTGGGAGTTAGGAGAAACAACACTACTACTATTATAATACTATATACTGGGAGTTAGGAGAAACAACACTATACTACTATTATAATACTATATACTGGGAGTTAGGAGAAACAACACTACTACTATTATAATACTATATACTGGGAGTTAGGAGAAACAACACTACTACTATTATAATACTATATACTGGGAGTTAGGAGAAACAACACTACTACTATTATAATACTATATACTGGGAGTTAGGAGAAACAACACTACTACTATTATAATACTATATACTGGGAGTTAGGAGAAACAACACTACTACTATTATAATACTATATACTGGGAGTTAGGAGAAACAACACTACTACTATTATAATACTATATACTGGGAGTTAGGAGAAACAACACTACTACTATTATAATACTATATACTGGGAGTTAGGAGAAACAACACTACTACTATTATAATACTATATACTGGGAGTTAGGAGAAACAACACTATACTACTATTATAATACTATATACTGGGAGTTAGGAGAAACAACACTACTACTATTATAATACTATATACTGGGAGTTAGGAGAAACAACACTACTACTATTATAATACTATATACTGGGAGTTAGGAGAAACAACACTACTACTATTATAATACTATATACTGGGAGTTAGGAGAAACAACACTACTACTATTATAATACTATATACTGGGAGTTAGGAGAAACAACACTACTACTATTATAATACTATATACTGGGAGTTAGGAGAAACAACACTACTACTATTATAATACTATATACTGGGAGTTAGGAGAAACAACACTACTACTATTATAATACTATATACTGGGAGTTAGGAGAAACAACACTACTACTATTATAATACTATATACTGGGAGTTAGGAGAAACAACACTACTACTATTATAATACTATATACTGGGAGTTAGGAGAAACAACACTATACTACTATTATAATACTATATACTGGGAGTTAGGAGAAACAACACTACTACTATTATAATACTATATACTGGGAGTTAGGAGAAACAACACTACTACTATTATAATACTATATACTGGGAGTTAGGAGAAACAACACTATACTACTATTATAATACTATATACTGGGAGTTAGGAGAAACAACACTACTACTATTATAATACTATATACTGGGAGTTAGGAGAAACAACACTACTACTATTATAATACTATATACTGGGAGTTAGGAGAAACAACACTACTACTATTATAATACTATATACTGGGAGTTAGGAGAAACAACACTACTACTATTATAATACTATATACTGGGAGTTAGGAGAAACAACACTACTACTATTATAATACTATATACTGGGAGTTAGGAGAAACAACACTACTACTATTATAATACTATATACTGGGAGTTAGGAGAAACAACACTATACTACTATTATAATACTATATACTGGGAGTTAGGAGAAACAACACTACTACTATTATAATACTATATACTGGGAGTTAGGAGAAACAACACTACTACTATTATAATACTATATACTGGGAGTTAGGAGAAACAACACTACTACTATTATAATACTATATACTGGGAGTTAGGAGAAACAACACTACTACTATTATAATACTATATACTGGGAGTTAGGAGAAACAACACTACTACTATTATAATACTATATACTGGGAGTTAGGAGAAACAACACTACTACTATTATAATACTATATACTGGGAGTTAGGAGAAACAACACTACTACTATTATAATACTATATACTGGGAGTTAGGAGAAACAACACTACTACTATTATAATACTATATACTGGGAGTTAGGAGAAACAACACTACTACTATTATAATACTATATACTGGGAGTTAGGAGAAACAACACTACTACTATTATAATACTATATACTGGGAGTTAGGAGAAACAACACTACTACTATTATAATACTATATACTGGGAGTTAGGAGAAACAACACTACTACTATTATAATACTATATACTGGGAGTTAGGAGAAACAACACTACTACTATTATAATACTATATACTGGGAGTTAGGAGAAACAACACTACTACTATTATAATACTATATACTGGGAGTTAGGAGAAACAACACTACTACTATTATAATACTATATACTGGGAGTTAGGAGAAACAACACTTACTACTATTATAATACTATATACTGGGAGTTAGGAGAAACAACACTACTACTATTATAATACTATATACTGGGAGTTAGGAGAAACAACACTACTACTATTATAATACTATATACTGGGAGTTAGGAGAAACAACACTACTACTATTATAATACTATATACTGGGAGTTAGGAGAAACAACACTACTACTATTATAATACTATATACTGGGAGTTAGGAGAAACAACACTACTACTATTATAATACTATATACTGGGAGTTAGGAGAAACAACACTACTACTATTATAATACTATATACTGGGAGTTAGGAGAAACAACACTACTACTATTATAATACTATATACTGGGAGTTAGGAGAAACAACACTACTACTATTATAATACTATATACTGGGAGTTAGGAGAAACAACACTACTACTATTATAATACTATATACTGGGAGTTAGGAGAAACAACACTATACTACTATTATAATACTATATACTGGGAGTTAGGAGAAACAACACTACTACTATTATAATACTATATACTGGGAGTTAGGAGAAACAACACTACTACTATTATAATACTATATACTGGGAGTTAGGAGAAACAACACTACTACTATTATAATACTATATACTGGGAGTTAGGAGAAACAACACTACTACTATTATAATACTATATACTGGGAGTTAGGAGAAACAACACTATACTACTATTATAATACTATATACTGGGAGTTAGGAGAAACAACACTACTACTATTATAATACTATATACTGGGAGTTAGGAGAAACAACACTACTACTATTATAATACTATATACTGGGAGTTAGGAGAAACAACACTACTACTATTATAATACTATATACTGGGAGTTAGGAGAAACAACACTACTACTATTATAATACTATATACTGGGAGTTAGGAGAAACAACACTATACTACTATTATAATACTATATACTGGGAGTTAGGAGAAACAACACTACTACTATTATAATACTATATACTGGGAGTTAGGAGAAACAACACTACTACTATTATAATACTATATACTGGGAGTTAGGAGAAACAACACTACTACTATTATAATACTATATACTGGGAGTTAGGAGAAACAACACTACTACTATTATAATACTATATACTGGGAGTTAGGAGAAACAACACTACTACTATTATAATACTATATACTGGGAGTTAGGAGAAACAACACTACTACTATTATAATACTATATACTGGGAGTTAGGAGAAACAACACTACTACTATTATAATACTATATACTGGGAGTTAGGAGAAACAACACTATACTACTATTATAATACTATATACTGGGAGTTAGGAGAAACAACACTACTACTATTATAATACTATATACTGGGAGTTAGGAGAAACAACACTACTACTATTATAATACTATATACTGGGAGTTAGGAGAAACAACACTACTACTATTATAATACTATATACTGGGAGTTAGGAGAAACAACACTTACTACTATTATAATACTATATACTGGGAGTTAGGAGAAACAACACTACTACTATTATAATACTATATACTGGGAGTTAGGAGAAACAACACTACTACTATTATAATACTATATACTGGGAGTTAGGAGAAACAACACTACTACTATTATAATACTATATACTGGGAGTTAGGAGAAACAACACTACTACTATTATAATACTATATACTGGGAGTTAGGAGAAACAACACTACTACTATTATAATACTATATACTGGGAGTTAGGAGAAACAACACTACTACTATTATAATACTATATACTGGGAGTTAGGAGAAACAACACTACTACTATTATAATACTATATACTGGGAGTTAGGAGAAACAACACTATACTACTATTATAATACTATATACTGGGAGTTAGGAGAAACAACACTATACTACTATTATAATACTATATACTGGGAGTTAGGAGAAACAACACTACTACTATTATAATACTATATACTGGGAGTTAGGAGAAACAACACTACTACTATTATAATACTATATACTGGGAGTTAGGAGAAACAACACTATCTACTATTATAATACTATATACTGGGAGTTAGGAGAAACAACACTACTACTATTATAATACTATATACTGGGAGTTAGGAGAAACAACACTACTACTATTATAATACTATATACTGGGAGTTAGGAGAAACAACACTACTACTATTATAATACTATATACTGGGAGTTAGGAGAAACAACACTACTACTATTATAATACTATATACTGGGAGTTAGGAGAAACAACACTACTACTATTATAATACTATATACTGGGAGTTAGGAGAAACAACACTACTACTATTATAATACTATATACTGGGAGTTAGGAGAAACAACACTACTACTATTATAATACTATATACTGGGAGTTAGGAGAAACAACACTATACTACTATTATAATACTATATACTGGGAGTTAGGAGAAACAACACTACTACTATTATAATACTATATACTGGGAGTTAGGAGAAACAACACTACTACTATTATAATACTATATACTGGGAGTTAGGAGAAACAACACTACTACTATTATAATACTATATACTGGGAGTTAGGAGAAACAACACTACTACTATTATAATACTATATACTGGGAGTTAGGAGAAACAACACTACTACTATTATAATACTATATACTGGGAGTTAGGAGAAACAACACTACTACTATTATAATACTATATACTGGGAGTTAGGAGAAACAACACTACTACTATTATAATACTATATACTGGGAGTTAGGAGAAACAACACTATACTACTATTATAATACTATATACTGGGAGTTAGGAGAAACAACACTACTACTATTATAATACTATATACTGGGAGTTAGGAGAAACAACACTATACTACTATTATAATACTATATACTGGGAGTTAGGAGAAACAACACTATACTACTATTATAATACTATATACTGGGAGTTAGGAGAAACAACACTACTACTATTATAATACTATATACTGGGAGTTAGGAGAAACAACACTACTACTATTATAATACTATATACTGGGAGTTAGGAGAAACAACACTACTACTATTATAATACTATATACTGGGAGTTAGGAGAAACAACACTACTACTATTATAATACTATATACTGGGAGTTAGGAGAAACAACACTACTACTATTATAATACTATATACTGGGAGTTAGGAGAAACAACACTACTACTATTATAATACTATATACTGGGAGTTAGGAGAAACAACACTACTACTATTATAATACTATATACTGGGAGTTAGGAGAAACAACACTACTACTATTATAATACTATATACTGGGAGTTAGGAGAAACAACACTACTACTATTATAATACTATATACTGGGAGTTAGGAGAAACAACACTACTACTATTATAATACTATATACTGGGAGTTAGGAGAAACAACACTACTACTATTATAATACTATATACTGGGAGTTAGGAGAAACAACACTACTACTATTATAATACTATATACTGGGAGTTAGGAGAAACAACACTACTACTATTATAATACTATATACTGGGAGTTAGGAGAAACAACACTATACTACTATTATAATACTATATACTGGGAGTTAGGAGAAACAACACTACTACTATTATAATACTATATACTGGGAGTTAGGAGAAACAACACTACTACTATTATAATACTATATACTGGGAGTTAGGAGAAACAACACTACTACTATTATAATACTATATACTGGGAGTTAGGAGAAACAACACTATACTACTATTATAATACTATATACTGGGAGTTAGGAGAAACAACACTACTACTATTATAATACTATATACTGGGAGTTAGGAGAAACAACACTACTACTATTATAATACTATATACTGGGAGTTAGGAGAAACAACACTACTACTATTATAATACTATATACTGGGAGTTAGGAGAAACAACACTACTACTATTATAATACTATATACTGGGAGTTAGGAGAAACAACACTACTACTATTATAATACTATATACTGGGAGTTAGGAGAAACAACACTATACTACTATTATAATACTATATACTGGGAGTTAGGAGAAACAACACTACTACTATTATAATACTATATACTGGGAGTTAGGAGAAACAACACTACTACTATTATAATACTATATACTGGGAGTTAGGAGAAACAACACTACTACTATTATAATACTATATACTGGGAGTTAGGAGAAACAACACTACTACTATTATAATACTATATACTGGGAGTTAGGAGAAACAACACTACTACTATTATAATACTATATACTGGGAGTTAGGAGAAACAACACTACTACTATTATAATACTATATACTGGGAGTTAGGAGAAACAACACTACTACTATTATAATACTATATACTGGGAGTTAGGAGAAACAACACTACTACTATTATAATACTATATACTGGGAGTTAGGAGAAACAACACTACTACTATTATAATACTATATACTGGGAGTTAGGAGAAACAACACTACTACTATTATAATACTATATACTGGGAGTTAGGAGAAACAACACTACTACTATTATAATACTATATACTGGGAGTTAGGAGAAACAACACTATACTACTATTATAATACTATATACTGGGAGTTAGGAGAAACAACACTACTACTATTATAATACTATATACTGGGAGTTAGGAGAAACAACACTACTACTATTATAATACTATATACTGGGAGTTAGGAGAAACAACACTACTACTATTATAATACTATATACTGGGAGTTAGGAGAAACAACACTACTACTATTATAATACTATATACTGGGAGTTAGGAGAAACAACACTATACTACTATTATAATACTATATACTGGGAGTTAGGAGAAACAACACTATACTACTATTATAATACTATATACTGGGAGTTAGGAGAAACAACACTACTACTATTATAATACTATATACTGGGAGTTAGGAGAAACAACACTACTACTATTATAATACTATATACTGGGAGTTAGGAGAAACAACACTATACTACTATTATAATACTATATACTGGGAGTTAGGAGAAACAACACTACTACTATTATAATACTATATACTGGGAGTTAGGAGAAACAACACTACTACTATTATAATACTATATACTGGGAGTTAGGAGAAACAACACTACTACTATTATAATACTATATACTGGGAGTTAGGAGAAACAACACTACTACTATTATAATACTATATACTGGGAGTTAGGAGAAACAACACTACTACTATTATAATACTATATACTGGGAGTTAGGAGAAACAACACTACTACTATTATAATACTATATACTGGGAGTTAGGAGAAACAACACTACTACTATTATAATACTATATACTGGGAGTTAGGAGAAACAACACTATACTACTATTATAATACTATATACTGGGAGTTAGGAGAAACAACACTACTACTATTATAATACTATATACTGGGAGTTAGGAGAAACAACACTACTACTATTATAATACTATATACTGGGAGTTAGGAGAAACAACACTACTACTATTATAATACTATATACTGGGAGTTAGGAGAAACAACACTACTACTATTATAATACTATATACTGGGAGTTAGGAGAAACAACACTACTACTATTATAATACTATATACTGGGAGTTAGGAGAAACAACACTACTACTATTATAATACTATATACTGGGAGTTAGGAGAAACAACACTACTACTATTATAATACTATATACTGGGAGTTAGGAGAAACAACACTACTACTATTATAATACTATATACTGGGAGTTAGGAGAAACAACACTACTACTATTATAATACTATATACTGGGAGTTAGGAGAAACAACACTACTACTATTATAATACTATATACTGGGAGTTAGGAGAAACAACACTATACTACTATTATAATACTATATACTGGGAGTTAGGAGAAACAACACTATACTACTATTATAATACTATATACTGGGAGTTAGGAGAAACACTACTACTATTATAATACTATATACTGGGAGTTAGGAGAAACAACACTACTACTATTATAATACTATATACTGGGAGTTAGGAGAAACAACACTACTACTATTATAATACTATATACTGGGAGTTAGGAGAAACAACACTATACTACTATTATAATACTATATACTGGGAGTTAGGAGAAACAACACTATACTACTATTATAATACTATATACTGGGAGTTAGGAGAAACAACACTACTACTATTATAATACTATATACTGGGAGTTAGGAGAAACAACACTACTACTATTATAATACTATATACTGGGAGTTAGGAGAAACAACACTATACTACTATTATAATACTATATACTGGGAGTTAGGAGAAACAACACTATACTACTATTATAATACTATATACTGGGAGTTAGGAGAAACAACACTACTACTATTATAATACTATATACTGGGAGTTAGGAGAAACAACACTACTACTATTATAATACTATATACTGGGAGTTAGGAGAAACAACACTACTACTATTATAATACTATATACTGGGAGTTAGGAGAAACAACACTATACTACTATTATAATACTATATACTGGGAGTTAGGAGAAACAACACTACTACTATTATAATACTATATACTGGGAGTTAGGAGAAACAACACTACTACTATTATAATACTATATACTGGGAGTTAGGAGAAACAACACTATACTACTATTATAATACTATATACTGGGAGTTAGGAGAAACAACACTATACTACTATTATAATACTATATACTGGGAGTTAGGAGAAACAACACTACTACTATTATAATACTATATACTGGGAGTTAGGAGAAACAACACTACTACTATTATAATACTATATACTGGGAGTTAGGAGAAACACACTACTACTATTATAATACTATATACTGGGAGTTAGGAGAAACAACACTACTACTATTATAATACTATATACTGGGAGTTAGGAGAAACAACACTATACTACTATTATAATACTATATACTGGGAGTTAGGAGAAACAACACTATACTACTATTATAATACTATATACTGGGAGTTAGGAGAAACAACACTACTACTATTATAATACTATATACTGGGAGTTAGGAGAAACAACACTACTACTATTATAATACTATATACTGGGAGTTAGGAGAAACAACACTACTACTATTATAATACTATATACTGGGAGTTAGGAGAAACAACACTATACTACTATTATAATACTATATACTGGGAGTTAGGAGAAACAACACTATACTACTATTATAATACTATATACTGGGAGTTAGGAGAAACAACACTATACTACTATTATAATACTATATACTGGGAGTTAGGAGAAACAACACTACTACTATTATAATACTATATACTGGGAGTTAGGAGAAACAACACTATACTACTATTATAATACTATATACTGGGAGTTAGGAGAAACAACACTATACTACTATTATAATACTATATACTGGGAGTTAGGAGAAACAACACTATACTACTATTATAATACTATATACTGGGAGTTAGGAGAAACAACACTACTACTATTATAATACTATATACTGGGAGTTAGGAGAAACAACACTACTACTATTATAATACTATATACTGGGAGTTAGGAGAAACAACACTACTACTATTATAATACTATATACTGGGAGTTAGGAGAAACAACACTACTACTATTATAATACTATATACTGGGAGTTAGGAGAAACAACACTACTACTATTATAATACTATATACTGGGAGTTAGGAGAAACAACACTATACTACTATTATAATACTATATACTGGGAGTTAGGAGAAACAACACTACTACTATTATAATACTATATACTGGGAGTTAGGAGAAACAACACTACTACTATTATAATACTATATACTGGGAGTTAGGAGAAACAACACTACTACTATTATAATACTATATACTGGGAGTTAGGAGAAACAACACTACTACTATTATAATACTATATACTGGGAGTTAGGAGAAACAACACTACTACTATTATAATACTATATACTGGGAGTTAGGAGAAACAACACTACTACTATTATAATACTATATACTGGGAGTTAGGAGAAACAACACTATACTACTATTATAATACTATATACTGGGAGTTAGGAGAAACAACACTACTACTATTATAATACTATATACTGGGAGTTAGGAGAAACAACACTACTACTATTATAATACTATATACTGGGAGTTAGGAGAAACAACACTACTACTATTATAATACTATATACTGGGAGTTAGGAGAAACAACACTACTACTATTATAATACTATATACTGGGAGTTAGGAGAAACAACACTACTACTATTATAATACTATATACTGGGAGTTAGGAGAAACAACACTACTACTATTATAATACTATATACTGGGAGTTAGGAGAAACAACACTACTACTATTATAATACTATATACTGGGAGTTAGGAGAAACAACACTACTACTATTATAATACTATATACTGGGAGTTAGGAGAAACAACACTATACTACTATTATAATACTATATACTGGGAGTTAGGAGAAACAACACTACTACTATTATAATACTATATACTGGGAGTTAGGAGAAACAACACTACTACTATTATAATACTATATACTGGGAGTTAGGAGAAACAACACTACTACTATTATAATACTATATACTGGGAGTTAGGAGAAACAACACTACTACTATTATAATACTATATACTGGGAGTTAGGAGAAACAACACTACTACTATTATAATACTATATACTGGGAGTTAGGAGAAACAACACTACTACTATTATAATACTATATACTGGGAGTTAGGAGAAACAACACTACTACTATTATAATACTATATACTGGGAGTTAGGAGAAACAACACTACTACTATTATAATACTATATACTGGGAGTTAGGAGAAACAACACTACTACTATTATAATACTATATACTGGGAGTTAGGAGAAACAACACTATACTACTATTATAATACTATATACTGGGAGTTAGGAGAAACAACACTACTACTATTATAATACTATATACTGGGAGTTAGGAGAAACAACACTACTACTATTATAATACTATATACTGGGAGTTAGGAGAAACAACACTACTACTATTATAATACTATATACTGGGAGTTAGGAGAAACAACACTACTACTATTATAATACTATATACTGGGAGTTAGGAGAAACAACACTACTACTATTATAATACTATATACTGGGAGTTAGGAGAAACAACACTACTACTATTATAATACTATATACTGGGAGTTAGGAGAAACAACACTACTACTATTATAATACTATATACTGGGAGTTAGGAGAAACAACACTACTACTATTATAATACTATATACTGGGAGTTAGGAGAAACAACACTACTACTATTATAATACTATATACTGGGAGTTAGGAGAAACAACACTACTACTATTATAATACTATATACTGGGAGTTAGGAGAAACAACACTACTACTATTATAATACTATATACTGGGAGTTAGGAGAAACAACACTATACTACTATTATAATACTATATACTGGGAGTTAGGAGAAACAACACTACTACTATTATAATACTATATACTGGGAGTTAGGAGAAACAACACTACTACTATTATAATACTATATACTGGGAGTTAGGAGAAACAACACTACTACTATTATAATACTATATACTGGGAGTTAGGAGAAACAACACTACTACTATTATAATACTATATACTGGGAGTTAGGAGAAACAACACTATACTACTATTATAATACTATATACTGGGAGTTAGGAGAAACAACACTATACTACTATTATAATACTATATACTGGGAGTTAGGAGAAACAACACTACTACTATTATAATACTATATACTGGGAGTTAGGAGAAACAACACTACTACTATTATAATACTATATACTGGGAGTTAGGAGAAACAACACTATACTACTATTATAATACTATATACTGGGAGTTAGGAGAAACAACACTACTACTATTATAATACTATATACTGGGAGTTAGGAGAAACAACACTACTACTATTATAATACTATATACTGGGAGTTAGGAGAAACACACTACTACTATTATAATACTATATACTGGGAGTTAGGAGAAACACACTACTACTATTATAATACTATATACTGGGAGTTAGGAGAAACAACACTACTACTATTATAATACTATATACTGGGAGTTAGGAGAAACAACACTACTACTATTATAATACTATATACTGGGAGTTAGGAGAAACAACACTACTACTATTATAATACTATATACTGGGAGTTAGGAGAAACAACACTATACTACTATTATAATACTATATACTGGGAGTTAGGAGAAACAACACTACTACTATTATAATACTATATACTGGGAGTTAGGAGAAACAACACTACTACTATTATAATACTATATACTGGGAGTTAGGAGAAACAACACTACTACTATTATAATACTATATACTGGGAGTTAGGAGAAACAACACTACTACTATTATAATACTATATACTGGGAGTTAGGAGAAACAACACTACTACTATTATAATACTATATACTGGGAGTTAGGAGAAACAACACTACTACTATTATAATACTATATACTGGGAGTTAGGAGAAACAACACTACTACTATTATAATACTATATACTGGGAGTTAGGAGAAACAACACTACTACTATTATAATACTATATACTGGGAGTTAGGAGAAACAACACTACTACTATTATAATACTATATACTGGGAGTTAGGAGAAACAACACTACTACTATTATAATACTATATACTGGGAGGAGAAACAACACTATACTACTATTATAATACTATATACTGGGAGTTAGGAGAAACAACACTATACTACTATTATAATACTATATACTGGGAGTTAGGAGAAACACTACTACTATTATAATACTATATACTGGGAGTTAGGAGAAACAACACTACTACTATTATAATACTATATACTGGGAGGAGAAACAACACTACTACTATTATAATACTATATACTGGGAGTTAGGAGAAACAACACTATACTACTATTATAATACTATATACTGGGAGGAGAAACAACACTATACTACTATTATAATACTATATACTGGGAGTTAGGAGAAACAACACTACTACTATTATAATACTATATACTGGGAGTTAGGAGAAACAACACTACTACTATTATAATACTATATACTGGGAGTTAGGAGAAACAACACTATACTACTATTATAATACTATATACTGGGAGTTAGGAGAAACAACACTATACTACTATTATAATACTATATACTGGGAGTTAGGAGAAACACTACTACTATTATAATACTATATACTGGGAGTTAGGAGAAACAACACTACTACTATTATAATACTATATACTGGGAGTTAGGAGAAACAACACTACTACTATTATAATACTATATACTGGGAGTTAGGAGAAACAACACTATACTACTATTATAATACTATATACTGGGAGTTAGGAGAAACAACACTACTACTATTATAATACTATATACTGGGAGTTAGGAGAAACAACACTACTACTATTATAATACTATATACTGGGAGTTAGGAGAAACAACACTATACTACTATTATAATACTATATACTGGGAGTTAGGAGAAACAACACTATACTACTATTATAATACTATATACTGGGAGTTAGGAGAAACAACACTACTACTATTATAATACTATATACTGGGAGTTAGGAGAAACAACACTACTACTATTATAATACTATATACTGGGAGTTAGGAGAAACACTACTACTATTATAATACTATATACTGGGAGTTAGGAGAAACAACACTACTACTATTATAATACTATATACTGGGAGTTAGGAGAAACAACACTATACTACTATTATAATACTATATACTGGGAGTTAGGAGAAACAACACTATACTACTATTATAATACTATATACTGGGAGTTAGGAGAAACAACACTATACTACTATTATAATACTATATACTGGGAGTTAGGAGAAACAACACTACTACTATTATAATACTATATACTGGGAGTTAGGAGAAACAACACTACTACTATTATAATACTATATACTGGGAGTTAGGAGAAACAACACTATACTACTATTATAATACTATATACTGGGAGTTAGGAGAAACAACACTATACTACTATTATAATACTATATACTGGGAGTTAGGAGAAACAACACTATACTACTATTATAATACTATATACTGGGAGTTAGGAGAAACAACACTACTACTATTATAATACTATATACTGGGAGTTAGGAGAAACAACACTATACTACTATTATAATACTATATACTGGGAGTTAGGAGAAACAACACTATACTACTATTATAATACTATATACTGGGAGTTAGGAGAAACAACACTATACTACTATTATAATACTATATACTGGGAGTTAGGAGAAACAACACTACTACTATTATAATACTATATACTGGGAGTTAGGAGAAACAACACTACTACTATTATAATACTATATACTGGGAGTTAGGAGAAACAACACTTATACTATTATAATACTATATACTGGGAGTTAGGAGAAACAACACTACTACTATTATAATACTATATACTGGGAGTTAGGAGAAACAACACTACTACTATTATAATACTATATACTGGGAGTTAGGAGAAACAACACTATACTACTATTATAATACTATATACTGGGAGTTAGGAGAAACAACACTACTACTATTATAATACTATATACTGGGAGTTAGGAGAAACAACACTACTACTATTATAATACTATATACTGGGAGTTAGGAGAAACAACACTACTACTATTATAATACTATATACTGGGAGTTAGGAGAAACAACACTACTACTATTATAATACTATATACTGGGAGTTAGGAGAAACAACACTATACTACTATTATAATACTATATACTGGGAGTTAGGAGAAACAACACTATACTACTATTATAATACTATATACTGGGAGTTAGGAGAAACAACACTACTACTATTATAATACTATATACTGGGAGTTAGGAGAAACAACACTACTACTATTATAATACTATATACTGGGAGTTAGGAGAAACAACACTACTACTATTATAATACTATATACTGGGAGTTAGGAGAAACAACACTACTACTATTATAATACTATATACTGGGAGTTAGGAGAAACAACACTACTACTATTATAATACTATATACTGGGAGTTAGGAGAAACAACACTACTACTATTATAATACTATATACTGGGAGTTAGGAGAAACAACACTATACTACTATTATAATACTATATACTGGGAGTTAGGAGAAACAACACTACTACTATTATAATACTATATACTGGGAGTTAGGAGAAACAACACTATACTACTATTATAATACTATATACTGGGAGTTAGGAGAAACAACACTATACTACTATTATAATACTATATACTGGGAGTTAGGAGAAACAACACTACTACTATTATAATACTATATACTGGGAGTTAGGAGAAACAACACTATACTACTATTATAATACTATATACTGGGAGTTAGGAGAAACAACACTATACTACTATTATAATACTATATACTGGGAGTTAGGAGAAACAACACTATACTACTATTATAATACTATATACTGGGAGTTAGGAGAAACAACACTACTACTATTATAATACTATATACTGGGAGTTAGGAGAAACAACACTATACTACTATTATAATACTATATACTGGGAGTTAGGAGAAACAACACTATACTACTATTATAATACTATATACTGGGAGTTAGGAGAAACAACACTACTACTATTATAATACTATATACTGGGAGTTAGGAGAAACAACACTACTACTATTATAATACTATATACTGGGAGTTAGGAGAAACAACACTATACTACTATTATAATACTATATACTGGGAGTTAGGAGAAACAACACTATACTACTATTATAATACTATATACTGGGAGTTAGGAGAAACAACACTATACTACTATTATAATACTATATACTGGGAGTTAGGAGAAACAACACTACTACTATTATAATACTATATACTGGGAGTTAGGAGAAACAACACTACTACTATTATAATACTATATACTGGGAGTTAGGAGAAACAACACTACTACTATTATAATACTATATACTGGGAGTTAGGAGAAACAACACTACTACTATTATAATACTATATACTGGGAGTTAGGAGAAACAACACTACTACTATTATAATACTATATACTGGGAGTTAGGAGAAACAACACTACTACTATTATAATACTATATACTGGGAGTTAGGAGAAACAACACTACTACTATTATAATACTATATACTGGGAGTTAGGAGAAACAACACTACTACTATTATAATACTATATACTGGGAGTTAGGAGAAACAACACTATACTACTATTATAATACTATATACTGGGAGTAGGAGAAACAACACTACTACTATTATAATACTATATACTGGGAGTTAGGAGAAACAACACTATACTACTATTATAATACTATATACTGGGAGTTAGGAGAAACAACACTATACTACTATTATAATACTATATACTGGGAGTTAGGAGAAACAACACTATACTACTATTATAATACTATATACTGGGAGTTAGGAGAAACAACACTATACTACTATTATAATACTATATACTGGGAGTTAGGAGAAACAACACTATACTACTATTATAATACTATATACTGGGAGTTAGGAGAAACAACACTATACTACTATTATAATACTATATACTGGGAGTTAGGAGAAACAACACTACTACTATTATAATACTATATACTGGGAGTTAGGAGAAACAACACTATACTACTATTATAATACTATATACTGGGAGTTAGGAGAAACAACACTACTACTATTATAATACTATATACTGGGAGTTAGGAGAAACAACACTACTACTATTATAATACTATATACTGGGAGTTAGGAGAAACAACACTACTACTATTATAATACTATATACTGGGAGTTAGGAGAAACAACACTACTACTATTATAATACTATATACTGGGAGTTAGGAGAAACAACACTATACTACTATTATAATACTATATACTGGGAGTTAGGAGAAACAACACTACTACTATTATAATACTATATACTGGGAGTTAGGAGAAACAACACTACTACTATTATAATACTATATACTGGGAGTTAGGAGAAACAACACTACTACTATTATAATACTATATACTGGGAGTTAGGAGAAACAACACTATACTACTATTATAATACTATATACTGGGAGTTAGGAGAAACAACACTACTACTATTATAATACTATATACTGGGAGTTAGGAGAAACAACACTTACTACTATTATAATACTATATACTGGGAGTTAGGAGAAACAACACTATACTACTATTATAATACTATATACTGGGAGTTAGGAGAAACAACACTACTACTATTATAATACTATATACTGGGAGTTAGGAGAAACACTACTACTATTATAATACTATATACTGGGAGTTAGGAGAAACAACACTATACTACTATTATAATACTATATACTGGGAGTTAGGAGAAACAACACTACTACTATTATAATACTATATACTGGGAGTTAGGAGAAACAACACTACTACTATTATAATACTATATACTGGGAGTTAGGAGAAACAACACTACTACTATTATAATACTATATACTGGGAGTTAGGAGAAACAACACTATACTACTATTATAATACTATATACTGGGAGTTAGGAGAAACAACACTATACTACTATTATAATACTATATACTGGGAGTTAGGAGAAACAACACTATACTACTATTATAATACTATATACTGGGAGTTAGGAGAAACAACACTATACTACTATTATAATACTATATACTGGGAGTTAGGAGAAACAACACTACTACTATTATAATACTATATACTGGGAGTTAGGAGAAACAACACTACTACTATTATAATACTATATACTGGGGTAGGAGAAACACTCTACTACTATTATAATACTATATACTGGGAGTTAGGAGAAACAACACTACTACTATTATAATACTATATACTGGGAGTTAGGAGAAACAACACTACTACTATTATAATACTATATACTGGGAGTTAGGAGAAACAACACTACTACTATTATAATACTATATACTGGGAGTTAGGAGAAACAACACTACTACTATTATAATACTATATACTGGGAGTTAGGAGAAACAACACTACTACTATTATAATACTATATACTGGGAGTTAGGAGAAACAACACTACTACTATTATAATACTATATACTGGGAGTTAGGAGAAACAACACTACTACTATTATAATACTATATACTGGGAGGAGAAACAACACTATACTACTATTATAATACTATATACTGGGAGTTAGGAGAAACAACACTATACTACTATTATAATACTATATACTGGGAGTTAGGAGAAACAACACTATACTACTATTATAATACTATATACTGGGAGTTAGGAGAAACAACACTATACTACTATTATAATACTATATACTGGGAGTTAGGAGAAACAACACTATACTACTATTATAATACTATATACTGGGAGTTAGGAGAAACAACACTATACTACTATTATAATACTATATACTGGGAGTTAGGAGAAACAACACTATACTACTATTATAATACTATATACTGGGAGTTAGGAGAAACAACACTTACTACTATTATAATACTATATACTGGGAGTTAGGAGAAACAACACTATACTACTATTATAATACTATATACTGGGAGTTAGGAGAAACAACACTACTACTATTATAATACTATATACTGGAGTTAGGAGAAACAACACTACTACTATTATAATACTATATACTGGGAGTTAGGAGAAACAACACTACTACTATTATAATACTATATACTGGGAGTTAGGAGAAACAACACTATACTACTATTATAATACTATATACTGGGAGTTAGGAGAAACAACACTATACTACTATTATAATACTATATACTGGGAGTTAGGAGAAACAACACTACTACTATTATAATACTATATACTGGGAGTTAGGAGAAACAACACTACTACTATTATAATACTATATACTGGGAGTTAGGAGAAACAACACTACTACTATTATAATACTATATACTGGGAGTTAGGAGAAACAACACTACTACTATTATAATACTATATACTGGGAGTTAGGAGAAACAACACTACTACTATTATAATACTATATACTGGGAGTTAGGAGAAACAACACTATACTACTATTATAATACTATATACTGGGAGTTAGGAGAAACAACACTATACTACTATTATAATACTATATACTGGGAGTTAGGAGAAACAACACTATACTACTATTATAATACTATATACTGGGAGTTAGGAGAAACAACACTATACTACTATTATAATACTATATACTGGGAGTTAGGAGAAACAACACTACTACTATTATAATACTATATACTGGGAGTTAGGAGAAACAACACTATACTACTATTATAATACTATATACTGGGAGTTAGGAGAAACAACACTATACTACTATTATAATACTATATACTGGGAGGAGAAACAACACTATACTACTATTATAATACTATATACTGGGAGTTAGGAGAAACAACACTATACTACTATTATAATACTATATACTGGGAGTTAGGAGAAACAACACTATACTACTATTATAATACTATATACTGGGAGTTAGGAGAAACAACACTATACTACTATTATAATACTATATACTGGGAGTTAGGAGAAACAACACTACTACTATTATAATACTATATACTGGGAGTTAGGAGAAACAACACTACTACTATTATAATACTATATACTGGGAGTTAGGAGAAACAACACTACTACTATTATAATACTATATACTGGGAGTTAGGAGAAACAACACTACTACTATTATAATACTATATACTGGGAGTTAGGAGAAACAACACTACTACTATTATAATACTATATACTGGGAGTTAGGAGAAACAACACTACTACTATTATAATACTATATACTGGGAGTTAGGAGAAACAACACTATACTACTATTATAATACTATATACTGGGAGTTAGGAGAAACAACACTACTACTATTATAATACTATATACTGGGAGTTAGGAGAAACAACACTACTACTATTATAATACTATATACTGGGAGTTAGGAGAAACAACACTACTACTATTATAATACTATATACTGGGAGTTAGGAGAAACAACACTACTACTATTATAATACTATATACTGGGAGTTAGGAGAAACAACACTACTACTATTATAATACTATATACTGGGAGTTAGGAGAAACAACACTATACTACTATTATAATACTATATACTGGGAGTTAGGAGAAACAACACTACTACTATTATAATACTATATACTGGGAGTTAGGAGAAACAACACTATACTACTATTATAATACTATATACTGGGAGTTAGGAGAAACAACACTATACTACTATTATAATACTATATACTGGGAGGAGAAACAACACTATACTACTATTATAATACTATATACTGGGAGTTAGGAGAAACAACACTATACTACTATTATAATACTATATACTGGGAGTTAGGAGAAACAACACTATACTACTATTATAATACTATATACTGGGAGTTAGGAGAAACAACACTATACTACTATTATAATACTATATACTGGGAGTTAGGAGAAACAACACTACTACTATTATAATACTATATACTGGGAGTTAGGAGAAACAACACTATACTACTATTATAATACTATATACTGGGAGTTAGGAGAAACAACACTACTACTATTATAATACTATATACTGGGAGTTAGGAGAAACAACACTACTACTATTATAATACTATATACTGGGAGTTAGGAGAAACAACACTACTACTATTATAATACTATATACTGGGAGTTAGGAGAAACAACACTACTACTATTATAATACTATATACTGGGAGTTAGGAGAAACAACACTACTACTATTATAATACTATATACTGGGAGTTAGGAGAAACAACACTACTACTATTATAATACTATATACTGGGAGTTAGGAGAAACAACACTATACTACTATTATAATACTATATACTGGGAGGAGAAACAACACTACTACTATTATAATACTATATACTGGGAGTTAGGAGAAACAACACTATACTACTATTATAATACTATATACTGGGAGTTAGGAGAAACAACACTACTACTATTATAATACTATATACTGGGAGTTAGGAGAAACAACACTATACTACTATTATAATACTATATACTGGGAGTTAGGAGAAACAACACTATACTACTATTATAATACTATATACTGGGAGTTAGGAGAAACAACACTATACTACTATTATAATACTATATACTGGGAGTTAGGAGAAACAACACTATACTACTATTATAATACTATATACTGGGAGTTAGGAGAAACAACACTACTACTATTATAATACTATATACTGGGAGTTAGGAGAAACAACACTATACTACTATTATAATACTATATACTGGGAGTTAGGAGAAACAACACTACTACTATTATAATACTATATACTGGGAGTTAGGAGAAACAACACTATACTACTATTATAATACTATATACTGGGAGTTAGGAGAAACAACACTACTACTATTATAATACTATATACTGGGAGTTAGGAGAAACAACACTACTACTATTATAATACTATATACTGGGAGTTAGGAGAAACAACACTACTACTATTATAATACTATATACTGGGAGTTAGGAGAAACAACACTACTACTATTATAATACTATATACTGGGAGTTAGGAGAAACAACACTATACTACTATTATAATACTATATACTGGGAGGAGAAACAACACTACTACTATTATAATACTATATACTGGGAGTTAGGAGAAACAACACTATACTACTATTATAATACTATATACTGGGAGTTAGGAGAAACAACACTACTACTATTATAATACTATATACTGGGAGTTAGGAGAAACAACACTATACTACTATTATAATACTATATACTGGGAGTTAGGAGAAACAACACTATACTACTATTATAATACTATATACTGGGAGTTAGGAGAAACAACACTATACTACTATTATAATACTATATACTGGGAGTTAGGATAAACAACACTATACTACTATTATAATACTATATACTGGGAGTTAGGAGAAACTACACTACTACTATTATAATACTATATACTGGGAGTTAGGAGAAACAACACTACTATTATAATACTATATACTGGGAGTTAGGAGAAACAACACTACTACTATTATAATACTATATACTGGGAGTTAGGAGAAACAACACTATACTACTATTATAATACTATATACTGGGAGTTAGGAGAAACACTACTACTATTATAATACTATATACTGGGAGTTAGGAGAAACAACACTACTACTATTATAATACTATATACTGGGAGTTAGGAGAAACAACACTACTACTATTATAATACTATATACTGGGAGTTAGGAGAAACAACACTACTACTATTATAATACTATATACTGGGAGTTAGGAGAAACACTACTACTATTATAATACTATATACTGGGAGTTAGGAGAAACAACACTATACTACTATTATAATACTATATACTGGGAGTTAGGAGAAACAACACTATACTACTATTATAATACTATATACTGGGAGTTAGGAGAAACAACACTATACTACTATTATAATACTATATACTGGGAGTTAGGAGAAACAACACTACTACTATTATAATACTATATACTGGGAGTTAGGAGAAACAACACTATACTACTATTATAATACTATATACTGGGAGTTAGGAGAAACAACACTACTACTATTATAATACTATATACTGGGAGTTAGGAGAAACAACACTATACTACTATTATAATACTATATACTGGGAGTTAGGAGAAACAACACTACCACTATTATAATACTATATACTGGGAGGAGAAACAACACTACTACTATTATAATACTATATACTGGGAGTTAGGAGAAACAACACTACTACTATTATAATACTATATACTGGGAGTTAGGAGAAACAACACTACCACTATTATAATACTATATACTGGGAGTTAGGAGAAACAACACTACTACTATTATAATACTATATACTGGGAGTTAGGAGAAACAACACTATACTACTATTATAATACTATATACTGGGAGGAGAAACAACACTACTACTATTATAATACTATATACTGGGAGTTAGGAGAAACAACACTATACTACTATTATAATACTATATACTGGGAGTTAGGAGAAACAACACTACTACTATTATAATACTATATACTGGGAGTTAGGAGAAACAACACTATACTACTATTATAATACTATATACTGGGAGTTAGGAGAAACAACACTATACTACTATTATAATACTATATACTGGGAGTTAGGAGAAACAACACTATACTACTATTATAATACTATATACTGGGAGTTAGGAGAAACAACACTATACTACTATTATAATACTATATACTGGGAGTTAGGAGAAACAACACTACTACTATTATAATACTATATACTGGGAGTTAGGAGAAACACTACTACTATTATAATACTATATACTGGGAGTTAGGAGAAACAACACTACTACTATTATAATACTATATACTGGGAGTTAGGAGAAACAACACTATACTACTATTATAATACTATATACTGGGAGTTAGGAGAAACACACTACTACTATTATAATACTATATACTGGGAGTTAGGAGAAACAACACTACTACTATTATAATACTATATACTGGGAGTTAGGAGAAACAACACTACTACTATTATAATACTATATACTGGGAGTTAGGAGAAACAACACTACTACTATTATAATACTATATACTGGGAGTTAGGAGAAACAACACTACTACTATTATAATACTATATACTGGGAGTTAGGAGAAACAACACTACTACTATTATAATACTATATACTGGGAGTTAGGAGAAACAACACTATACTACTATTATAATACTATATACTGGGAGGAGAAACAACACTACTACTATTATAATACTATATACTGGGAGTTAGGAGAAACAACACTACTACTATTATAATACTATATACTGGGAGTTAGGAGAAACAACACTACTACTATTATAATACTATATACTGGGAGTTAGGAGAAACAACACTACTACTATTATAATACTATATACTGGGAGTTAGGAGAAACAACACTACTACTATTATAATACTATATACTGGGAGTTAGGAGAAACAACACTACTACTATTATAATACTATATACTGGGAGTTAGGAGAAACAACACTATACTACTATTATAATACTATATACTAGGAGTTAGGAGAAACAACACTATACTACTATTATAATACTATATACTGGGAGGAGAAACAACACTATACTACTATTATAATACTATATACTAGGAGTTAGGAGAAACAACACTACTACTATTATAATACTATATACTGGGAGGAGAAACAACACTACTACTATTATAATACTATATACTGGGAGTTAGGAGAAACACCACTATACTACTATTATAATACTATATACTGGGAGTTAGGAGAAACAACACTACTACTATTATAATACTATATACTGGGAGTTAGGAGAAACACCACTACTACTATTATAATACTATATACTGGGAGTTAGGAGAAACAACACTACTACTATTATAATACTGTATACTGGGAGTTAGGAGAAACAACACTACTACTATTATAATACTATATACTGGGAGTTAGGAGAAACAACACTACTACTATTATAATACTATATACTGGGAGTTAGGAGAAACAACACTACTACTATTATAATACTATATACTGGGAGTTAGGAGAAACAACACTACTACTATTATAATACTATATACTGGGAGTTAGGAGAAACACTACTACTATTATAATACTATATACTGGGAGTTAGGAGAAACAACACTACTACTATTATAATACTATATACTGGGAGTTAGGAGAAACAACACTACTACTATTATAATACTATATACTGGGAGTTAGGAGAAACAACACTACTACTATTATAATACTATATACTGGGAGGAGAAACACCACTACTACTATTATAATACTATATACTGGGAGTTAGGAGAAACAACACCACCACTACTATTATAATACTATATACTGGGAGTTAGGAGAAACAACACTAGTACTATTATAATACTATATACTAGGAGTTAGGAGAAACAACACTATACTACTATTATAATACTATATACTGGGAGTTAGGAGAAACAACACTATACTACTATTATAATACTATATACTGGGAGTTAGGAGAAACAACACTATACTACTATTATAATACTATATACTGGGAGTTAGGATAAACAACACTATACTACTATTATAATACTATATACTGGGAGTTAGGAGAAACAACACTACTACTATTATAATACTATATACTGGGAGTTAGGAGAAACACCACTACTACTATTATAATACTATATACTGGGAGTTAGGAGAAACAACACTACTACTATTATAATACTATATACTAGGAGTTAGGAGAAACAACACTACTACTATTATAATACTATATACTGGGAGTTAGGAGAAACAACACTACTACTATTATAATACTATATACTGGGAGTTAGGTGAAACAACACTACTACTATTATAATACTATATACTGGGAGTTAGGAGAAACAACACTACTACTATTATAATACTATATACTGGGAGTTAGGAGAAACAACACTACTACTATTAAAATACTATATACGGGGAGTTAGGAGAAACAACACTATACTACTATTATAATACTATATACTGGGAGTTAGGAGAAACAACACTACCACTATTATAATACTATATACTGGGAGTTAGGAGAAACAACACTACTACTATTATAATACTATATACTGGGAGTTAGGAGAAACAACACTACTACTATTATAATACTATATACTGGGAGTTAGGAGAAACAACACTACTACTATTATAATACTATATACTGGGAGTTAGGAGAAACAACACTACTACTATTATAATACTATATACTGGGAGTTAGGATAAACAACACTACTACTATTATAATACTATATACTGGGAGTTAGGAGAAACAACACTACCACTATTATAATACTATATACTGGGAGTTAGGAGAAACAACACTACTACTATTATAATACTATATACTGGGAGTTAGGAGAAACAACACTATACTACTATTATAATACTATATACTGGGAGGAGAAACAACACTACTACTATTATAATACTATATACTGGGAGTTAGGAGAAACAACACTATACTACTATTATAATACTATATACTGGGAGTTAGGAGAAACAACACTACTACTATTATAATACTATATACTGGGAGTTAGGAGAAACAACACTATACTACTATTATAATACTATATACTGGGAGTTAGGAGAAACAACACTATACTACTATTATAATACTATATACTGGGAGTTAGGAGAAACAACACTACTACTATTATAATACTATATACTGGGAGTTAGGAGAAACAACACTACTACTATTATAATACTATATACTGGGAGTTAGGATAAACAACACTACTACTATTATAATACTATATACTGGGAGTTAGGAGAAACAACACTACCACTATTATAATACTATATACTGGGAGTTAGGAGAAACAACACTACTACTATTATAATACTATATACTGGGAGTTAGGAGAAACAACACTATACTACTATTATAATACTATATACTGGGAGGAGAAACAACACTACTACTATTATAATACTATATACTGGGAGTTAGGAGAAACAACACTATACTACTATTATAATACTATATACTGGGAGTTAGGAGAAACAACACTACTACTATTATAATACTATATACTGGGAGTTAGGAGAAACAACACTATACTACTATTATAATACTATATACTGGGAGTTAGGAGAAACAACACTATACTACTATTATAATACTATATACTGGGAGTTAGGAGAAACAACACTATACTACTATTATAATACTATATACTGGGAGTTAGGAGAAACACCACTACTACTATTATAATACTATATACTGGGAGTTAGGAGAAACAACACTATACTATTATAATACTATATACTGGGAATTAGGAGAAACAACACTATACTACTATTATAATACTATATACTGGGAGTTAGGTGAAACAACACTACTACTATTATAATACTATATACTGGGAGTTAGGAGAAACAACACTATACTACTATTATAATACTATATACTGGGAGTTAGGATAAACAACACTATACTACTATTATAATACTATATACTGGGAGTTAGGAGAAACTACACTACTACTATTATAATACTATATACTGGGAGTTAGGAGAAACAACACTATACTACTATTATAATACTATATACTGGGAGTTAGGAGAAACAACACTACTACTATTATAATACTATATACTGGGAGTTAGGAGAAACAACACTATACTACTATTATAATACTATATACTGGGAGTTAGGAGAAACAACACTACTACTATTATAATACTATATACTGGGAGTTAGGAGAAACAACACTACTACTATTATAATACTATATACTGGGAGTTAGGAGAAACACCACTACTACTATTATAATACTATATACTGGGAGTTAGGAGAAACAACACTACTACTATTATAATACTATATACTGGGAGTTAGGAGAAACATCACTACTACTATAATAATACTATATACTGGGAGGAGAAACAACACTACTACTATTATAATACTATATACTGGGAGTTAGGAGAAACAACACTACTACTATTATAATACTATATACTGGGAGTTAGGAGAAACAACACTATACTACTATTATAATACTATATACTGGGAGGAGAAACACCACTACTACTATTATAATACTATATACTGGGAGGAGAAACAACACTACTACTATTATAATACTATATACTGGGAGTTAGGAGAAACAACACTACTACTATTATAATACTATATACTGGGAGGAGAAACAACACTACTACTATTATAATACTATATACTGGGAGTTAGGAGAAACAACACTATACTACTATTATAATACTATATACTGGGAGTTAGGAGAAACATCACTACTACTATTATAATACTATATACTGGGAGTTAGGAGAAACAACACTATACTACTATTATAATACTATATACTGGGAGTTAGGAGAAACAACACTATACTATTATAATACTATATACTGGGAGTTAGGAGAAACAACACTACTACTATTATAATACTATATACTGGGAGTTAGGAGAAACAACACTATACTACTATTATAATACTATATACTGGGAGTTAGGAGAAACAACACTACTACTATTATAATACTATATACTGGGAGTTAGGAGAAACAACACTACTACTATTATAATACTATATACTGGGAGTTAGGAGAAACAACACTATACTACTATTATAATACTATATACTGGGAGTTAGGAGAAACAACACTACTACTATTATAATACTATATACTGGGAGTTAGGAGAAACAACACTACTACTATTATAATACTATATACTGGGAGTTAGGAGAAACAACACTACCACTATTATAATACTATATACTGGGAGTTAGGAGAAACAACACTACTACTATTATAATACTATATACTGGGAGTTAGGAGAAACAACACTATACTACTATTATAATACTATATACTGGGAGGAGAAACACTACTACTACTATTATAATACTATATACTGGGAGTTAGGAGAAACACTACTACTACTATTATAATACTATATACTGGGAGTTAGGAGAAACTACACTACTACTATTATAATACTATATACTGGGAGTTAGGAGAAACAACACTATACTACTATTATAATACTATATACTGGGAGTTAGGAGAAACAACACTATACTACTATTATAATACTATATACTGGGAGTTAGGAGAAACAACACTACTACTATTATAATACTATATACTGGGAGTTAGGAGAAACAACACTATACTACTATTATAATACTATATACTGGGAGTTAGGAGAAACAACACTACTACTATTATAATACTATATACTGGGAGTTAGGAGAAACACCACTATACTACTATTATAATACTATATACTGGGAGTTAGGAGAAACACTACTACTATTATAATACTATATACTGGGAGTTAGGAGAAACATCACTACTACTATTATAATACTAAATACTGGGAGTTAGGAGAAACAACACTACTACTATTATAATACTATATACTGGGAGTTAGGAGAAACAACACTATACTACTATTATAATACTATATACTGGGAGTTAGGAGAAACAACACTACTACTATTATAATACTATATACTGGGAGTTAGGAGAAACAACACTATACTACTATTATAATACTATATACTGGGAGTTAGGAGAAACAACACTACTACTATTATAATACTATATACTGGTAGTTAGGAGAAACAACACTATACTACTATTATAATACTATATACTGGGAGTTAGGAGAAACAACACTATACTACTATTATAATACTATATACTGGGAGTTAGGAGAAACAACACTACTACTATTATAATACTATATACTGGGAGTTAGGAGAAACAACACTACTACTATTATAATACTATATACTGGGAGTTAGGAGAAACAACACTATACTACTATTATAATACTATATACTGGGAGGAGAAACAACACTATACTACTATTATAATACTATATACTGGGAGTTAGGAGAAACATCACTACTACTATTATAATACTATATACTGGGAGTTAGGAGAAACACTACTACTACTATTATAATACTATATACTGGGAGTTAGGAGAAACAACACTATACTACTATTATAATACTATATACTGGGAGGAGAAACAACACTATACTACTATTATAATACTATATACTGGGAGTTAGGAGAAACAACACTACTACTATTATAATACTATATACTGGGAGTTAGGAGAAACAACACTATACTACTATTATAATACTATATACTGGGAGTTAGGAGAAACAACACTATACTACTATTATAATACTATATACTGGGAGTTAGGAGAAACAACACTACTACTATTATAATACTATATACTGGGAGGAGAAACAACACTACTACTATTATAATACTATATACTGGGAGTTAGGAGAAACAATACTACACTACTATTATAATACTATATACTGGGAGTTAGGAGAAACACCACTATACTACTATTATAATACTATATACTGGGAGTTAGGAGAAACAACACTACTACTATTATAATACTATATACTGGGAGTTAGGATAAACAACACTACTACTATTATAATACTATATACTGGGAGTTAGGAGAAACAACACTACTACTATTATAATACTATATACTGGGAGTTAGGAGAAACAACACTACTACTATTATAATACTATATACTGGGAGTTAGGAGAAACACTACTACTATTATAATACTATATACTGGGAGTTAGGAGAAACAACACTACTACTATTATAATACTATATACTGGGAGTTAGGAGAAACAACACTACTACTATTATAATACTATATACTGGGAGTTAGGAGAAACAACACTACTACTATTATAATACTATATACTGGGAGGAGAAACACCACTACTACTATTATAATACTATATACTGGGAGTTAGGAGAAACAACACCACCACTACTATTATAATACTATATACTGGGAGTTAGGAGAAACAACACTACTACTATTACAATACTATATACTGGGAGTTAGGAGAAACAACACTACTACTATTATAATACTATATACTGGGAGGAGAAACAACACTACTACTATTATAATACTATATACTGGGAGTTAGGAGAAACAACACTATACTACTATTATAATACTATATACTGGGAGTTAGGAGAAACATCACTACTACTATTATAATATTATATACTGGGAGGAGAAACAACACTACTACTATTATAATACTATATACTGGGAGTTAGGAGAAACACCACTACTACTATTATAATACTATATACTGGGAGTTAGGAGAAACACCACTATACTACTATTATAATACTATATACTGGGAGGAGAAACAACACTATACTACTATTATAATACTATATACTAGGAGTTAGGAGAAACAACACTATACTACTATTATAATACTATATACTGGGAGTTAGGAGAAACATCACTACTACTATTATAATACTATATACTGGGAGTTAGGAGAAACATCACTACTACTATTATAATACTATATACTGGGAGTTAGGAGAAACAACACTACTACTATTATAATACTATATACTGGGAGTTAGGAGAAACAACACTACTACTATTATAATACTATATACTGGGAGTTAGGAGAAACAACACTACTACTATTATAATACTATATACTGGGAGTTAGGAGAAACAACACTACTACTATTATAATACTATATACTGGGAGTTAGGAGAAACAACACTACTACTATTATAATACTATATACTAGGAGTTAGGAGAAACAACACTACTACTATTATAATACTATATACTGGGAGTTAGGAGAAACAACACTGTACTATTATAATACTATATACTGGGAGGAGAAACAACACTACTACTATTATAATACTATATACTGGGAGTTAGGAGAAACATCACTACTACTATTATAATACTATATACTGGGAGTTAGGAGAAACAACACTATACTACTATTATAATACTATATACTGGGAGTTAGGAGAAACAACACTATACTACTATTATAATACTATATACTGGGAGGAGAAACAACACTATACTACTATTATAATACTATATACTGGGAGTTAGGAGAAACATCACTACTACTATTATAATACTATATACTGGGAGTTAGGAGAAACACCACTATACTACTATTATAATACTATATACTGGGAGTTAGGAGAAACAACACTACTACTATAATAATACTATATACTGGGAGTTAGGAGAAACAACACTATACTATTATAATACTATATACTGGGAGTTAGGAGAAACACTACTACTATTATAATACTATATACTGGGAGGAGAAACAACACTACTACTATTATAATACTATATACTGGGAGTTAGGAGAAACATCACTACTACTATTATAATACTATATACTGGGAGTTAGGAGAAACAACACTATACTACTATTATAATACTATATACTAGGAGTTAGGAGAAACAACACTATACTACTATTATAATACTATATACTAGGAGTTAGGAGAAACATCACTACTACTATTATAATACTATATACTGGGAGTTAGGAGAAACAACACTATACTACTATTATAATACTATATACTGGGAGTTAGGAGAAACAACACTACTACTATTATAATACTATATACTGGGAGTTAGGAGAAACAACACTACTACTATTATAATACTATATACTGGGAGTTAGGAGAAACAACACTACTACTATTATAATACTATATACTGGGAGTTAGGAGAAACAACACTATACTACAATTATAATACTATATACTGGGAGTTAGGAGAAACATCACTACTACTATTATAATACTATATACTGGGAGTTAGGAGAAACAACACTACTACTATTATAATACTATATACTGGGAGTTAGGAGAAACAACACTACTACTATTATAATACTATATACTGGGAGTTAGGAGAAACATCACTACTACTATTATAATACTATATACTGGGAGTTAGGAGAAACAACACTACTACTATTATAATACTATATACTAGGAGTTAGGAGAAACAACACTATACTACTATTATAATACTATATACTGGGAGTTAGGAGAAACAACACTACTACTATTATAATACTATATACTGGGAGTTAGGAGAAACAACACTACTACTATTATAATACTATATACTGGGAGTTAGGAGAAACAACACTACTACTATTATAATACTATATACTGGGAGTTAGGAGAAACAACACTACTACTATTATAATACTATATACTGGGAGTTAGGAGAAACAACACTACTACTATTATAATACTATATACTGGGAGTTAGGAGAAACAACACTGTACTATTATAATACTATATACTGGGAGTTAGGAGAAACAACACTACTACTATTATAATACTATATACTGGGAGTTAGGAGAAACAACACTATACTACTATTATAATACTATATACTGGGAGTTAGGAGAAACAACACTATACTACTATTATAATACTATATACTGGGAGTTAGGAGAAACAACACTACTACTATTATAATACTATATACTGGGAGTTAGGAGAAACAACACTACCACTATTATAATACTATATACTGGGAGTTAGGAGAAACAACACTACTACTATTATAATACTATATACTGGGAGTTAGGAGAAACAACACTACTACTATTATAATACTATATACTGGGAGTTAGGAGAAACAACACTACTACTATTATAATACTATATACTGGGAGTTAGGAGAAACAACACTACTACTATTATAATACTATATACTGGGAGTTAGGAGAAACACCACTATACTACTATTATAATACTATATACTGGGAGTTAGGAGAAACAACACTACTACTATTATAATACTATATACTGGGAGTTAGGAGAAACAACACTACTACTATTATAATACTATATACTGGGAGTTAGGAGAAACAACACTACCACTATTATAATACTATATACTGGGAGTTAGGAGAAACAACACTATACTACTATTATAATACTATATACTGGGAGTTAGGAGAAACAACACTACTACTATTATAATACTATATACTGGGAGTTAGGAGAAACAACACTATACTACTATTATAATACTATATACTGGGAGTTAGGAGAAACAACACTACTACTATTATAATACTATATACTGGGAGTTAGGAGAAACAACACTATACTACTATTATAATACTATATACTGGGAGTTAGGATAAACAACACTATACTACTATTATAATACTATATACTGGGAGTTAGGAGAAACATCACTACTACTATTATAATACTATATACTGGGAGTTAGGAGAAACAACACTACTACTATTATAATACTATATACTGGGAGTTAGGAGAAACAACACTACTACTATTATAATACTATATACTGGGAGTTAGGAGAAACATCACTACTACTATTATAATACTATATACTGGGAGTTAGGAGAAACATCACTACTACTATTATAATACTATATACTGGGAGTTAGGAGAAACACCACTACTACTATTATAATACTATATACTGGGAGGAGAAACAACACTACTACTATTATAATACTATATACTGGGAGTTAGGAGAAACAACACTACTACTATTATAATACTATATACTGGGAGGAGAAACACCACTACTACTATTATAATACTATATACTGGGAGTTAGGAGAAACAACACTATACTACTATTATAATACTATATACTGGGAGTTAGGAGAAACATCACTACTACTATTATAATATTATATACTGGGAGTTAGGAGAAACAACACTATACTACTATTATAATACTATATACTGGGAGGAGAAACAACACTATACTACTATTATAATACTATATACTGGGAGTTAGGAGAAACAACACTACTACTACTATTATAATACTATATACTGGGAGTTAGGAGAAACAACACTACTACTATTATAATACTATATACTGGGAGTTAGGAGAAACAACACTATACTACTATTATAATACTATATACTGGGAGTTAGGAGAAACAACACTATACTACTATTATAATACTATATACTGGGAGTTAGGAGAAACAACACTACTACTATTATAATACTATATACTGGGAGTTAGGAGAAACAACACTACTACTATTATTATAATACTATATACTGGGAGTTAGGAGAAACAACACTATACTACTATTATAATACTATATACTGGGAGTTAGGAGAAACAACACTATACTACTATTATAATACTATATACTGGGAGTTAGGAGAAACAACACTACTACTATTATAATACTATATACTGGGAGTTAGGAGAAACACCACTACTACTATTATAATACTATATACTGGGAGTTAGGAGAAACAACACTACTACTATTATAATACTATATACTGGGAGTTAGGAGAAACAACACTACTACTATTATAATACTATATACTGGGAGTTAGGAGAAACAACACTACTACTATTATAATACTATATACTGGGAGGAGAAACAACACTACTACTATTATAATACTATATACTGGGAGTTAGGAGAAACAACACTACTACTATTATAATACTATATACTGGGAGTTAGGAGAAACTACACTGAAGGCCCATTCTGCTAACCTGCCAGCTACCTAGAGCTACTTGGAACTAATTCCAATTCTAATATAATAATATAATAATAATAATAATATAATAATATTCTAATTGGACCCTATATAGTACACTACTTTAGACCAGAGCCCTATATAGTACACTACTTTAGACCAGGGCCCTATATAGTACACTACTTTAGACCAGAGCCCTGTATAGTGCACTACTTTAGACCAGGACCCTATATAGTGCACTACTTTAGACCAGGACCCTATATAGTGCACTACTTTAGACCAGGGCCCTATATAGTGCACTACTTTAGACCAGAGCCCTATATAGTACACTACTTTAGACCAGGGCCCTATATAGTACACTACTTTAGACCAGAGCCCTATATAGTGCACTACTTTAGACCAGAGCCCTATACTTTACACTACTTTAGACCAGGGCCCTACACTACTTTAGACCAGGGCCCTATATAGTGCACTACTTTAGACCAGAGCCCTATATAGTGCACTACTTTAGTCCAGGGCCCTACACTACTTTAGACCAGGGCCCTATATAGTGCACTACTTTAGACCAGAGCCCTGTATAGTGCACTACTTTAGACCAGAGCCCTAGATAGTCCACTACTTTAGACCAGGGCCCTGTGTAGTGCACTACTTTAGACCAGAGCGCTATATAGTCCACTACTTTAGACCAGAGCCCTATATAGTGCACTACTTTAGACCAGGGCCCTATATAGTACACTACTTTAGACCAGAGCCCTATTCCCTATATAGTACACTACTTTAGACCAGAGCCCTATTCCCTATATAGTGCACTATTTTAGACCAGACCCTAACAGTATAGTCAGCTTCAGTGACAGCATCAGTGTCAGCTTCAGTGTCAGCTTCAGTATCAGCTTCAGTATCAGCTTCAGTATCAGCTTCAGTGTCACCTTCAGTATCAGTATCAGCTTCAGGACAGCTTCAGTGTCAGCTTCAGTATCAGCTTCAGTGTCAGCTTCAGTATCAGCTTCAGTATCAGCTTCAGTGTCAGCTTCAGCTTCAGGACATCTTCAGTATCAGCTTCAGGACAGCTTCAGTGTCAGCTTCAGTGTCAGCTTCAGTGTCAGCTTCAGTGTCAGCTTCAGTGTCAGCTTCAGTGTCAGCTTCAGGACAGCTTCAGGACAGCTTCAGTGTCAGCTTCAGTGTCAGCTTCAGTGTCAGCTTCAGTGTCAGCTTCAGTGTCAGCTTCAGGACAGCTTCAGGACAGCTTCAGTGTCAGCTTCAGGACAGCTTTAGTGACAGCTTTAGTGACAGCTTCAGTGACAGCTTCAGAACAGCTTCAGTGACAGCTTCAGGACAGCTTCAGTGTCAGCTTCAGTGTCAGCATCAGTGTCAGCTTCAGTGTCAGCATCAGTGTCAGCATCAGTGTCAGCTTCAGTGTCAGCTTCAGTATCAGCTTCAGTATCAGCTTCAGTGTCACCTTCAGTATCAGTATCAGCTTCAGGACAGCTTCAGTGTCAGCTTCAGTATCAGCTTCAGGACAGTTTCAGTATCAGCTTCAGTGTCAGCTTCAGTATCAGCTTCAGTATCAGCTTCAGTGTCAGCTTCAGCTTCAGGACATCTTCAGTATCAGCTTCAGGACAGCTTCAGTGTCAGCTTCAGTGTCAGCTTCAGTGTCAGCTTCAGTGTCAGCTTCAGTGTCAGCTTCAGGACAGCTTCAGAACAGCTTCAGGACAGCTTCAGTGTCAGCTTCAGTGTCAGCTTCAGTGTCAGCTTCAGGACAGCTTCAGGACAGCTTCAGTGTCAGCTTCAGGACAGCTTTAGTGACAGCTTTAGTGACAGCTTCAGTGACAGCTTCAGGACAGCTTCAGTGTCAGCTTCAGGACAGCTTTAGTGACAGCTTTAGTGACAGCTTCAGTGACAGCTTCAGTGTCAGCTTCAGGACAGCTTCAGTGACAGCTTCAGGACAGCTTCAGGACAGCTTCAGGACAGCTTCAGTGTCAGCTTCAGTGTCAGCTTCAGTGTCAGCTTCAGGACAGCTTCAGGACAGCTTCAGGACAGCTTCAGTGTCAGCTTCAGTGTCAGCTTCAGTGTCAGCTTCAGTGTCAGCTTCAGGACAGCTTCAGGACAGCTTCAGTGTCAGCTTCAGGACAGCTTCAGTGTCAGCTTCAGTGTCAGCTTCAGTGTCAGCTTCAGTGTCAGCTTCAGTGACAGCTTCAGTGTCAGCTTCAGTGTCAGCTTCAGTGTCAGCTTCAGTGACAGCTTCAGTGTCAGCTTCAGTGACAGCTTCAGTGTCAGCTTCAGGACAGCTTCAGGACAGCTTCAGTGTCAGCTTCAGGACAGCTTCAGTGACAGCTTCAGTGACAGCTTCAGTGTCAGCTTCAGTGACAGCTTCAGTGACAGCTTCAGTGTCAGCTTCAGTGTCAGCTTCAGGACAGCTTCAGGACAGCTTCAGGACAGCTTCAGGACAGCTTCAGGACAGCTTCAGGACAGGACTGAAACATCCCTGCGGCGTGAGGTCAGTGGATGATCAGGCCGTGTTCAGAGGAGAAAGGACCTTGTAAACCGCAGGGGAACAGCAGAAATAACCTGTATCTTGAGACCCTAAAAGGCCCTCTATTCCCTAGATAGTGACCTCCTTTTGACCAGCCTTATGGGGGCCCTAATTAGTGCAGTATAGAGGGAATAGGTAGTATATACACTGCCAGGGAACAGAAGACACTGATGTGTCAACAGTGATCCATTAATGCAGAGCTCATTGTAACGTTCTGGGGGAAGGTCTGTCAGAACTCACTGCTCCCTCCACTTCTATATCAGCATTCCATTCCATCTACCCATACAGGGAAGGAATGCTGGACGGGACTGGTTTGGTCTAGCTAGGCTGTCTGGCAGGACAGGAGAGGCAGGACAGGAGAGGAAATTAACACTGTGTTCTAGGTATCAGTAAGTCTGTTTGTCGTCCGTTTGGTTGTTCACTGTTTGGTCTAGCTAGGCTGTCTGGCAGGGCAGGAGACGAGCTGCTAACACTGTGTTCCCAGGTATCAGTAAGTCTGTTTGTCGTCCGTTTGGTTGTTCACTGTTTGGTCTAGCTAGGCTGTCTGGCAGGACAGGAGAGGAGCTGCCAACACTGTGTTCCCAGGTATCAGTAAGTCTGTTTGTCGTCCGTTTGGTTGGTTCATGTTTTTTGGCCTGGTGGGAGATCTGTCAACGTGCCCTTGAGCAGGGCATTGACCCGGGATGCTTCTGTGTGTCTCTCTGAACGGGAGTCTGTTGGATGACTGGTGTGGTTGTTGAGCGGCTACACTGCAAGTATATTGTATGTTTCGGATATTCAATTACATTTTAATTTTTTAATAAATAAAATACTCAGATGAAACATATTGTACTATTTATCACAGACTACTTTGTGTCAAAGTTTAATAAGGACTCTCTCTCCTCCTCAGCAGTGTCATGATCAAAGATAGGATCAAGAGCCTCACATACAGTATATCGTTGGGTCAATGTGCTGCCACAGAATGAATTGTGAACAAGGCCTCAAAAAAGCTTTATGTACCAGAGCTGTGAGAATAGTGCTATGTATTATTGAAACAATGACGCGATTGTTTGTGAGAATGCCAACAGGTGTGGTTCCTGTGGGGGGGGGATTATACTGGGGGAAGGTTCCTGTGGGGGTTGCCATGGAAGCGGAGTGAGGTGTGTGTGTGTGTGTGTGTGCTCTCAAACACACATGCATGTGGGGGTCTGGGAGATGAAGTGTGTCCATCTGATGAATGGGCCTGAACTCAATGTTATACACTAATTGTAGTCTCATCCATTCATTTTCTAATGACCGGTCATTTTTGACCGAGAACACCACAGGTGAACAAAAGTTAAATAAATCAGCCAAATGTATGTTGTGTGTTCAGATGCCCTGCGAGGACAAAGTCATGGACCCTTAGGACAGTCTGATTTTAAATGAATTACATTTTTCAGAGAGAACACAGCATGAGGGTTAATCAATAGTAGAGAAGGGTAAAAAGAATGTTGATAGAACGAATAGAATGTAATATAAAATAATTGAATCTAAAATAATTAAATTTGAAAGAATGTCCAATGAATGAACGTCTGGGGAGAGATGGGGAGTAGGGGGGGAGATGGAAAAGCAGGGGGTAGAGATGGTGGGGAGACTGGGAGGAAGGCCTCAGAGACAGTTTGGAGAGATGGGGAGGAGGGGGGGAGATGGAAAAGCAGGGGGTAGAGATGGTGGGGAGACTGGGAGGAAGGCCTCAGAGACAGTTTGGAGAGATGGGGAGGAGGGGGGGAGATGGAAAAGCAGGGGGTAGAGATGGTGGGGAGACTGGGAGGAAGGCCTCAGAGACAGTTTGGAGAGACAGAAAGACAGGCAGGGAGAGATTCAATGAGAGGCCAACATCCTCTTGCCTGGTTTATTGGCTGAAAAACGTCAGGCCTGTCCGACTGTGAACAAGCAGGCGACTGAGTGACGGGAGATATTAGTCGTGGAATTACAGACCAAGGTTCTCTGTTCTAAATCACATTCCGGCTATGGAACACAGAACACGGAACATGGAACACTAGAACCATTCCTCTGAGAGTTCCACCTTCCTAATGATTCTCTGTAATTAGACCTTCTATCTCAGGTTAATGTCAGTGTTTTAATTAAACAATATACCTTCCTAATGATTCTCTGTAATTAGACCTTCTATCTCAGGTTAATGTCAGTGTTTAAGACATATACCTTCCTAATGATTCTCTGTAATTAGACCTTCTATCTCAGGTTAATGTCAGTGTTTTAAGATATATACCTTCCCAATGATTCTCTGTAATCAAATCAAATGTATTTATGTAGCCCTTCTAACATCAGCTGATATCTCAAAGTGCTGTACAGAAACCCAGCCTAAAACCCCAAACAGCAAGCAATGCAGGTGTAGAAGCACGGTGGCTAGGAAAAACTCCCTAGAAAGGCCAAAACCTAGGAAGAAACCTAGAGAGGAACCAGGCTATGAGGGGTGGCCAGTCCTCTTCTGGCTATGCCGGGTAGAGATTATAACAGAACATGGCCAAGATGTTCAAATGTTCATAGATGACCAGCAGGGTCAAATAATAATAATCACAGTGGTTGTCGAGGGTGCAACAGGTCAGCACCTCAGGAGTAAATGTCAGTTGGCTTTTCATAGCCCATCATTAAGAGTATCTCTACCGCTCCTGCTGTCTCTAGAGAGTTGAAAACAGCAGGTCTGGGACAGGTAGCACGTCCGGTGAACAGGTCAGGGTTCCGTAGCCCATCATTAAGAGTATCTCTACCGCTCCTGCTGTCTCTAGAGAGTTGAAAACAGCAGGTCTGGGACAGGTAGCACGTCCGGTGAACAGGTCAGGGTTCCATAGCCGCAGGCAGAACAGTTGAAACTGGAGCAGCAGCATGGCCAGGTGGACTGGGGACAGCAAGGAGTCAAGGAGTGTAATCAGACCTTCTATCTCAGGTTAATGTCAGTGTTTTAATTAAACAATATACCTTCCTAATGATTCTCTGTAATTAGACCTTCTATCTCAGGTTAATGTCAGTGTTTTAATTAAACAATATACCTTCCTAATGATTCTCTGTAATTAGGCCTTCTATCTCAGGTTAATGTCAGTGTTTAAGACACTCTACTGTAGTCTACTAACTTAATCAGTTCCTTGCAGATCATCGACCCCCTATAGAGCTCTGCAGTAGCAACAGGTTCCTGCTATTTCAACTCTGTGAGAAGAGTGACTTACATTAGTTACATGTTGGTCTAGTTACATTAGTTACATCCTTTAATGTTGGTCTAGTTACATTAGTTACATCCTTTAATGCTGGTCTAGTTACATTAGTTACATCCTTTAATGTTGGTCTAGTTACATTAGTTACATCCTTTAATGTTGGTCTAGTTACATTAGTTACATGTTGGTCTAGTTACATTAGTTACATCCTTTAATGTTGGTCTAGTTACATTAGTTACATCCTTTAATGCTGGTCTAGTTACATTAGTTACATCCTTTAATGTTGGTCTAGTTACATTAGTTACATCCTTTAATGCTGGTCTAGTTACATTAGTTACATCCTTTAATGTTGGTCTAGTTACATTAGTTACATCCTTTAATGCTGGTCTAGTTACATTAGTTACATCCTTTAATGCTGGTCTAGTTACATTAGTTACATCCTTTAATGTTGGTCTAGTTACATTAGTTACATCCTTTAATGTTGGTCTAGTTACATTAGTTACATCCTTTAATGTTGGTCTAGTTACATTAGTTACATCCTTTAATGTTGGTCTAGTTACATTAGTTACATCCTTTAATGTTGGTCTAGTTACATTAGTTACATATTTAATGTTGGTCTAGTTACATTAGTTACATCCTTTAATGTTGGTCTAGTTACATTAGTTACATCCTTTAATGTTGGTCTAGTTACATTAGTTACATCCTTTAATGTTGGTCTAGTTACATTAGTTACATCCTTTAATGTTGGTCTAGTTACATTAGTTACATCCTTTAATGCTGGTCTAGTTACATTAGTTACATATTTAATGTTGGTCTAGTTACATTAGTTACATCCTTTAATGTTGGTCTAGTTACATTAGTTACATCCTTTAATGTTGGTCTAGTTACATTAGTTACATATTTAATGTTGGTCTAGTTACATTAGTTACATCCTTTAATGTTGGTCTAGTTACATTAGTTACATCCTTTAATGTTGGTCTAGTTACATTAGTTACATCCTTTAATGTTGGTCTAGTTACATTAGTTACATCCTTTAATGTTGGTCTAGTTACATTAGTTACATCCTTTAATGTTGGTCTAGTTACATTAGTTACATCCTTTAATGTTGGTCTAGTTACATTAGTTACATCCTTTAAATGACAAATCAATAACAGAGTAACAGACTCCTCAGCTGATTCTGATCTGGGGTCAGTTATCTGACAACACAGAGTAACAGGTATTACCATACAACCAGCTAATTCTGATCTGGGGTCAGTTATCTGACAACACAGAGTAACAGGTATTACCATACAACCAGCTGATTCTGATCTGGGGTCAGTTATCTGACAACACAGAGTAACAATGGAGGAATGGAGAGGAGGGAGGGAGGGAGGGAGGGAGGAAGTAAGGGAGCGGAGGGAGGGAGGGAGGGAGGGAGGGAGGGAGCGGAGGGAGCGGAGGGAGGGAGGGAGAGAGGGAGAGAGGGAGAGAGGGAGAGAGGGAGGGGAGGGAGGGGAGGGGGGGGGGGGGGGGAGGGGGGGAGGGAGGGGGTGCAAGACAGATGGAGGAGGAGGGTAGAATGGATCAAATGAAGCCCAGGGGAAAATTGACACTAAAGGTTAAACAGGCCACAGAAATGCCATCAAAATGCCATTTCAACAGGACTTGACCTTTTGGGGGCTTTCATCACAAATAAAACTATATGAAAACAGAACGTCTGTGATGTGGGTGTGTGGGTGTGTGTGTAGGGGGGGGGGGGGCTAGAGGCCTGTGTGTGATGGTAGGGGGGGGGGGGTTAGAGGCCTGTGTGTGATGGTAGGGGGGGTGGTTAGAGGCCAGTGTGTGATGGTAGGGGGGGGGTTAGAGGCCAGTGAGTGATGGTAGGGGGGGTGGTTAGAGGCCAGTGTGTGATGGTAGGGGGGGGGTTAGAGGCCAGTGAGTGATGGTAGGGGGGGGGGGGTTAGAGGCCAGTGTGTGATGGTAGGGGGGGGGTTAGAGGCCAGTGAGTGATGGTAGGGGGGGGGTTAGAGGCCAGTGAGTGTGCATAGAGCCAGTGGGGGGGAAAACGGGGTCAATCCCTGATGAAAGGGTTAAAACAGCTCTTTGATGTGGTACAACCAGGTCTGTTGATAAACAGCTGTAATCATGTCTGTCCTGCTGGTAGAGGTCTGTTGATAAACAGCTGTAATCATGTCTGTCCTGCTGGTAGAGGTCTGTTGATAAACAGCTGTAATCATGTCTGTCCTGCTGGTCTGTTGATAAACAGCTGTAATCATGTCTGTCCTGCTGGTAGAGGTCTGTTGATAAACAGCTGTAATCATGTCTGTCCTGCTGGTAGAGGTCTGTTGATAAACAGCTGTAATCATGTCTGTCCTGCTGGTAGAGGTCTGTTGATAAACAGCTGTAATCATGTCTGTCCTGCTGGTAGAGGTCTGTTGATAAACAGCTGTAATCATGTCTGTCCTGCTGGTAGAGGTCTGTTGATAAACAGCTGTAATCATGTCTGTCCTGCTGGTAGAGGTCTGTTGATAAACAGCTGTAATCATGTCTGTCCTGCTGGTAGAGGTCTGTTGATAAACAGCTGTAATCATGTCTGTCCTGCTGGTAGAGGTCTGTTGATAAACAGCTGTAATCATGTCTGTCCTGCTGGTAGAGGTCTGTTGATAAACAGCTGTAATCATGTCTGTCCTGCTGGTAGAGGTCTGTTGATAAACAGCTGTAATCATGTCTGTCCTGCTGGTAGAGGTCTGTTGATAAACAGCTGTAATCATGTCTGTCCTGCTGGTAGAGGTCTGTTGATAAACAGCTGTAATCATGTCTGTCCTGCTGGTAGAGGTCTGTTGATAAACAGCTGTAATCATGTCTGTCCTGCTGGTAGAGGTCTGTTGATAAACAGCTGTAATCATGTCTGTCCCTGCTGGTCTGTTGATAAACAGCTGTAATCATGTCTGTCCTGCTGGTAGAGGTCTGTTGATAAACAGCTGTAATCATGTCTGTCCTGCTGGTCTGTTGATAAACAGCTGTAATCATGTCTGTCCTGCTGGTAGAGGTCTGTTGATAAACAGCTGTAATCATGTCTGTCCTGCTGGTCTGTTGATAAACAGCTGTAATCATGTCTGTCCTGCTGGTAGAGGTCTGTTGATAAACAGCTGTAATCATGTCTGTCCTGCTGGTAGAGGTCTGTTGATAAACAGCTGTAATCATGTCTGTCCTGCTGGTAGAGGTCTGTTGATAAACAGCTGTAATCATGTCTGTCCCTGCTGGTAGAGGTCTGTTGATAAACAGCTGTAATCATGTCTGTCCTGCTGGTAGAGGTCTGTTGATAAACAGCTGTAATCATGTCTGTCCTGCTGGTAGAGGTCTGTTGATAAACAGCTGTAATCATGTCTGTCCTGCTGGTAGAGGTCTGTTGATAAACAGCTGTAATCATGTCTGTCCTGCTGGTAGAGGTCTGTTGATAAACAGCTGTAATCATGTCTGTCCTGCTGGTCTGTTGATAAACAGCTGTAATCATGTCTGTCCTGCTGGTAGAGGTCTGTTGATAAACAGCTGTAATCATGTCTGTCCTGCTGGTAGAGGTCTGTTGATAAACAGCTGTAATCATGTCTGTCCTGCTGGTAGAGGTCTGTTGATAAACAGCTGTAATCATGTCTGTCCTGCTGGTAGAGGTCTGTTGATAAACAGCTGTAATCGTGTCTGTCCTGCTGGTAGAGGTCTGTTGATAAACAGCTGTAATCGTGTCTGTCCTGCTGGTAGAGGTCTGTTGATAAACAGCTGTAATCATGTCTGTCCTGCTGGTAGAGGTCTGTTGATAAACAGCTGTAATCATGTCTGTCCTGCTGGTAGAGGTCTGTTGATAAACAGCTGTAATCATGTCTGTCCTGCTGGTCTGTTGATAAACAGCTGTAATCATGTCTGTCCTGCTGGTCTGTTGATAAACAGCTGTAATCATGTCTGTCCTGCTGGTCTGTTGATAAACAGCTGTAATCATGTCTGTCCTGCTGGTAGAGGTCTGTTGATAAACACCTGTAATCATGTCTGTCCTGCTGGTAGAGGTCTGTTGATAAACAGCTGTAATCATGTCTGTCCCTGCTGGTAGAGGTCTGTTGATAAACAGCTGTAATCATGTCTGTCCTGCTGGTCTGTTGATAAACAGCTGTAATCATGTCTGTCCTGCTGGTAGAGGTCTGTTGATAAACAGCTGTAATCATGTCTGTCCTGCTGGTAGAGGTCTGTTGATAAACAGCTGTAATCATGTCTGTCCTGCTGGTCTGTTGATAAACAGCTGTAATCATGTCTGTCCTGCTGGTCTGTTGATAAACAGCTGTAATCATGTCTGTCCTGCTGGTAGAGGTCTGTTGATAAACAGCTGTAATCATGTCTGTCCTGCTGGTAGAGGTCTGTTGATAAACAGCTGTAATCATGTCTGTCCTGCTGGTAGAGGTCTGTTGATAAACAGCTGTAATCATGTCTGTCCTGCTGGTAGAGGTCTGTTGATAAACAGCTGTAATCATGTCTGTCCCTGCTGGTCTGTTGATAAACAGCTGTAATCATGTCTGTCCTGCTGGTCTGTTGATAAACAGCTGTAATCATGTCTGTCCTGCTGGTAGAGGTCTGTTGATAAACAGCTGTAATCATGTCTGTCCTGCTGGTAGAGGTCTGTTGATAAACAGCTGTAATCATGTCTGTCCTGCTGGTAGAGGTCTGTTGATAAACAGCTGTAATCATGTCTGTCCTGCTGGTAGAGGTCTGTTGATAAACAGCTGTAATCATGTCTGTCCTGCTGGTAGAGGTCTGTTGATAAACAGCTGTAATCATGTCTGTCCTGCTGGTAGAGGTCTGTTGATAAACAGCTGTAATCATGTCTGTCCTGCTGGTAGAGGTCTGTTGATAAACAGCTGTAATCATGTCTGTCCTGCTGGTAGAGGTCTGTTGATAAACAGCTGTAATCATGTCTGTCCTGCTGGTAGAGGTCTGTTGATAAACAGCTGTAATCATGTCTGTCCTGCTGGTCTGTTGATAAACAGCTGTAATCATGTCTGTCCCTGCTGGTAGAGGTCTGTTGATAAACAGCTGTAATCATGTCTGTCCTGCTGGTCTGTTGATAAACAGCTGTAATCATGTCTGTCCTGCTGGTCTGTTGATAAACAGCTGTAATCATGTCTGTCCTGCTGGGTCTGTTGATAAACAGCTGTAATCATGTCTGTCCTGCTGGTAGAGGTCTGTTGATAAACAGCTGTAATCATGTCTGTCCTGCTGGTCTGTTGATAAACAGCTGTAATCATGTCTGTCCTGCTGGTAGAGGTCTGTTGATAAACAGCTGTAATCATGTCTGTCCTGCTGGTCTGTTGATAAACAGCTGTAATCATGTCTGTCCTGCTGGTAGAGGTCTGTTGATAAACAGCTGTAATCATGTCTGTCCTGCTGGTAGAGGTCTGTTGATAAACAGCTGTAATCATGTCTGTCCTGCTGGTCTGTTGATAAACAGCTGTAATCATGTCTGTCCTGCTGGTAGAGGTCTGTTGATAAACAGCTGTAATCATGTCTGTCCTGCTGGTAGAGGTCTGTTGATAAACAGCTGTAATCATGTCTGTCCTGCTGGTAGAGGTCTGTTGATAAACAGCTGTAATCATGTCTGTCCTGCTGGTCTGTTGATAAACAGCTGTAATCATGTCTGTCCCTGCTGGTAGAGGTCTGTTGATAAACAGCTGTAATCATGTCTGTCCTGCTGGTAGAGGTCTGTTGATAAACAGCTGTAATCATGTCTGTCCTGCTGGTCTGTTGATAAACAGCTGTAATCATGTCTGTCCTGCTGGTCTGTTGATAAACAGCTGTAATCATGTCTGTCCTGCTGGTAGAGGTCTGTTGATAAACAGCTGTAATCATGTCTGTCCTGCTGGTAGAGGTCTGTTGATAAACAGCTGTAATCATGTCTGTCCTGCTGGGTCTGTTGATAAACAGCTGTAATCATGTCTGTCCTGCTGGTAGAGGTCTGTTGATAAACAGCTGTAATCATGTCTGTCCTGCTGGTAGAGGTCTGTTGATAAACAGCTGTAATCATGTCTGTCCTGCTGGTAGAGGTCTGTTGATAAACAGCTGTAATCATGTCTGTCCTGCTGGTAGAGGTCTGTTGATAAACAGCTGTAATCATGTCTGTCCTGCTGGTAGAGGTCTGTTGATAAACAGCTGTAATCATGTCTGTCCTGCTGGTAGAGGTCTGTTGATAAACAGCTGTAATCATGTCTGTCCTGCTGGTAGAGGTCTGTTGATAAACAGCTGTAATCATGTCTGTCCTGCTGGTCTGTTGATAAACAGCTGTAATCATGTCTGTCCTGCTGGTAGAGGTCTGTTGATAAACAGCTGTAATCATGTCTGTCCTGCTGGTAGAGGTCTGTTGATAAACAGCTGTAATCATGTCTGTCCTGCTGGTAGAGGTCTGTTGATAAACAGCTGTAATCATGTCTGTCCTGCTGGTAGAGGTCTGTTGATAAACAGCTGTAATCATGTCTGTCCTGCTGGGTCTGTTGATAAACAGCTGTAATCATGTCTGTCCTGCTGGTAGAGGTCTGTTGATAAACAGCTGTAATCATGTCTGTCCTGCTGGTAGGTCTGTTGATAAACAGCTGTAATCATGTCTGTCCTGCTGGTCTGTTGATAAACAGCTGTAATCATGTCTGTCCTGCTGGTAGAGGTCTGTTGATAAACAGCTGTAATCATGTCTGTCCTGCTGGTAGAGGTCTGTTGATAAACAGCTGTAATCATGTCTGTCCTGCTGGGGTCTGTTGATAAACAGCTGTAATCATGTCTGTCCTGCTGGTAGAGGTCTGTTGATAAACAGCTGTAATCATGTCTGTCCTGCTGGTAGAGGTCTGTTGATAAACAGCTGTAATCATGTCTGTCCTGCTGGTAGAGGTCTGTTGATAAACAGCTGTAATCATGTCTGTCCTGCTGGAGGTCTGTTGATAAACAGCTGTAATCATGTCTGTCCTGCTGGTAGAGGTCTGTTGATAAACAGCTGTAATCATGTCTGTCCTGCTGGTAGAGGTCTGTTGATAAACAGCTGTAATCATGTCTGTCCTGCTGGAGGTCTGTTGATAAACAGCTGTAATCATGTCTGTCCTGCTGGGTCTGTTGATAAACAGCTGTAATCATGTCTGTCCTGCTGGTAGAGGTCTGTTGATAAACAGCTGTAATCATGTCTGTCCTGCTGGTAGAGGTCTGTTGATAAACAGCTGTAATCATGTCTGTCCTGCTGGTCTGTTGATAAACAGCTGTAATCATGTCTGTCCTGCTGGTAGAGGTCTGTTGATAAACAGCTGTAATCATGTCTGTCCTGCTGGTAGAGGTCTGTTGATAAACAGCTGTAATCATGTCTGTCCTGCTGGTAGAGGTCTGTTGATAAACAGCTGTAATCATGTCTGTCCTGCTGGTAGAGGTCTGTTGATAAACAGCTGTAATCATGTCTGTCCTGCTGGTAGAGGTCTGTTGATAAACAGCTGTAATCATGTCTGTCCTGCTGGTAGAGGTCTGTTGATAAACAGCTGTAATCATGTCTGTCCTGCTGGTAGAGGTCTGTTGATAAACAGCTGTAATCATGTCTGTCCTGCTGGAGGTCTGTTGATAAACAGCTGTAATCATGTCTGTCCTGCTGGTAGAGGTCTGTTGATAAACAGCTGTAATCATGTCTGTCCTGCTGGTAGAGGTCTGTTGATAAACAGCTGTAATCATGTCTGTCCTGCTGGTAGAGGTCTGTTGATAAACAGCTGTAATCATGTCTGTCCTGCTGGTAGAGGTCTGTTGATAAACAGCTGTAATCATGTCTGTCCTGCTGGTAGAGGTCTGTTGATAAACAGCTGTAATCATGTCTGTCCTGCTGGTAGAGGTCTGTTGATAAACAGCTGTAATCATGTCTGTCCTGCTGGTAGAGGTCTGTTGATAAACAGCTGTAATCATGTCTGTCCTGCCTGTAGAGGTCTGTTGATAAACAGCTGTAATCATGTCTGTCCTGCTGGTAGGGTCTGTTGATAAACAGCTGTAATCATGTCTGTCCTGCTGGTAGAGGTCTGTTGATAAACAGCTGTAATCATGTCTGTCCTGCTGGTAGAGGTCTGTTGATAAACAGCTGTAATCATGTCTGTCCTGCTGGTAGAGGTCTGTTGATAAACAGCTGTAATCATGTCTGTCCTGCTGGTAGAGGTCTGTTGATAAACAGCTGTAATCATGTCTGTCCTGCTGGTAGAGGTCTGTTGATAAACAGCTGTAATCATGTCTGTCCTGCTGGTAGAGGTCTGTTGATAAACAGCTGTAATCATGTCTGTCCTGCTGGTAGAGGTCTGTTGATAAACAGCTGTAATCATGTCTGTCCTGCTGGTAGAGGTCTGTTGATAAACAGCTGTAATCATGTCTGTCCTGCTGGTAGAGGTCTGTTGATAAACAGCTGTAATCATGTCTGTCCTGCTGGTAGAGGTCTGTTGATAAACAGCTGTAATCATGTCTGTCCTGCTGTAGGTCTGTTGATAAACAGCTGTAATCATGTCTGTCCTGCTGGTAGAGGTCTGTTGATAAACAGCTGTAATCATGTCTGTCCTGCTGGTAGAGGTCTGTTGATAAACAGCTGTAATCATGTCTGTCCTGCTGGTAGAGGTCTGTTGATAAACAGCTGTAATCATGTCTGTCCTGCTGGTAGAGGTCTGTTGATAAACAGCTGTAATCATGTCTGTCCTGCTGGTAGAGGTCTGTTGATAAACAGCTGTAATCATGTCTGTCCTGCTGGTAGAGGTCTGTTGATAAACAGCTGTAATCATGTCTGTCCTGCTGGTAGAGGTCTGTTGATAAACAGCTGTAATCATGTCTGTCCTGCTGGTAGAGGTCTGTTGATAAACAGCTGTAATCATGTCTGTCCTGCTGGTAGAGGTCTGTTGATAAACAGCTGTAATCATGTCTGTCCTGCTGGTAGAGGTCTGTTGATAAACAGCTGTAATCATGTCTGTCCTGCTGGTAGAGGTCTGTTGATAAACAGCTGTAATCATGTCTGTCCTGCTGGTAGAGGTCTGTTGATAAACAGCTGTAATCATGTCTGTCCTGCTGGTAGAGGTCTGTTGATAAACAGCTGTAATCATGTCTGTCCTGCTGGTAGAGGTCTGTTGATAAACAGCTGTAATCATGTCTGTCCTGCTGGTAGAGGTCTGTTGATAAACAGCTGTAATCATGTCTGTCCTGCTGGTAGAGGTCTGTTGATAAACAGCTGTAATCATGTCTGTCCTGCTGGTAGAGGTCTGTTGATAAACAGCTGTAATCATGTCTGTCCTGCTGGTAGAGGTCTGTTGATAAACAGCTGTAATCATGTCTGTCCTGCTGGTAGAGGTCTGTTGATAAACAGCTGTAATCATGTCTGTCCTGCTGGTAGAGGTCTGTTGATAAACAGCTGTAATCATGTCTGTCCTGCTGGTAGAGGTCTGTTGATAAACAGCTGTAATCATGTCTGTCCTGCTGGTAGAGGTCTGTTGATAAACAGCTGTAATCATGTCTGTCCTGCTGGTAGAGGTCTGTTGATAAACAGCTGTAATCATGTCTGTCCTGCTGGTAGAGGTCTGTTGATAAACAGCTGTAATCATGTCTGTCCTGCTGGTAGAGGTCTGTTGATAAACAGCTGTAATCATGTCTGTCCTGCTGGTAGAGGTCTGTTGATAAACAGCTGTAATCATGTCTGTCCTGCTGGTAGAGGTCTGTTGATAAACAGCTGTAATCATGTCTGTCCTGCTGGTAGAGGTCTGTTGATAAACAGCTGTAATCATGTCTGTCCTGCTGGTAGAGGTCTGTTGATAAACAGCTGTAATCATGTCTGTCCTGCTGGTAGAGGTCTGTTGATAAACAGCTGTAATCATGTCTGTCCTGCTGGTAGAGGTCTGTTGATAAACAGCTGTAATCATGTCTGTCCTGCTGGTAGAGGTCTGTTGATAAACAGCTGTAATCATGTCTGTCCTGCTGGTAGAGGTCTGTTGATAAACAGCTGTAATCATGTCTGTCCTGCTGGTAGAGGTCTGTTGATAAACAGCTGTAATCATGTCTGTCCTGCTGGTAGAGGTCTGTTGATAAACAGCTGTAATCATGTCTGTCCTGCTGGTAGAGGTCTGTTGATAAACAGCTGTAATCATGTCTGTCCTGCTGGTAGAGGTCTGTTGATAAACAGCTGTAATCATGTCTGTCCTGCTGGTAGAGGTCTGTTGATAAACAGCTGTAATCATGTCTGTCCTGCTGGTAGAGGTCTGTTGATAAACAGCTGTAATCATGTCTGTCCTGCTGGTAGAGGTCTGTTGATAAACAGCTGTAATCATGTCTGTCCTGCTGGTAGAGGTCTGTTGATAAACAGCTGTAATCATGTCTGTCCTGCTGGTAGAGGTCTGTTGATAAACAGCTGTAATCATGTCTGTCCTGCTGGTAGAGGTCTGTTGATAAACAGCTGTAATCATGTCTGTCCTGCTGGTAGAGGTCTGTTGATAAACAGCTGTAATCATGTCTGTCCTGCTGGTAGAGGTCTGTTGATAAACAGCTGTAATCATGTCTGTCCTGCTGGTAGAGGTCTGTTGATAAACAGCTGTAATCATGTCTGTCCTGCTGGTAGAGGTCTGTTGATAAACAGCTGTAATCATGTCTGTCCTGCTGGTAGAGGTCTGTTGATAAACAGCTGTAATCATGTCTGTCCTGCTGGTAGAGGTCTGTTGATAAACAGCTGTAATCATGTCTGTCCTGCTGGTAGAGGTCTGTTGATAAACAGCTGTAATCATGTCTGTCCTGCTGGTAGAGGTCTGTTGATAAACAGCTGTAATCATGTCTGTCCTGCTGGTAGAGGTCTGTTGATAAACAGCTGTAATCATGTCTGTCCTGCTGGTAGAGGTCTGTTGATAAACAGCTGTAATCATGTCTGTCCTGCTGGTAGAGGTCTGTTGATAAACAGCTGTAATCATGTCTGTCCTGCTGGTAGAGGTCTGTTGATAAACAGCTGTAATCATGTCTGTCCTGCTGGTAGGGTCTGTTGATAAACAGCTGTAATCATGTCTGTCCTGCTGGTAGAGGTCTGTTGATAAACAGCTGTAATCATGTCTGTCCTGCTGGTAGAGGTCTGTTGATAAACAGCTGTAATCATGTCTGTCCTGCTGGTAGAGGTCTGTTGATAAACAGCTGTAATCATGTCTGTCCTGCTGGTAGAGGTCTGTTGATAAACAGCTGTAATCATGTCTGTCCTGCTGGTAGAGGTCTGTTGATAAACAGCTGTAATCATGTCTGTCCTGCTGGTAGAGGTCTGTTGATAAACAGCTGTAATCATGTCTGTCCTGCTGGTAGAGGTCTGTTGATAAACAGCTGTAATCATGTCTGTCCTGCTGGTAGAGGTCTGTTGATAAACAGCTGTAATCATGTCTGTCCTGCTGGTAGAGGTCTGTTGATAAACAGCTGTAATCATGTCTGTCCTGCTGGTAGAGGTCTGTTGATAAACAGCTGTAATCATGTCTGTCCTGCTGGTAGAGGTCTGTTGATAAACAGCTGTAATCATGTCTGTCCTGCTGGTAGAGGTCTGTTGATAAACAGCTGTAATCATGTCTGTCCTGCTGGTAGAGGTCTGTTGATAAACAGCTGTAATCATGTCTGTCCTGCTGGTAGAGGTCTGTTGATAAACAGCTGTAATCATGTCTGTCCTGCTGGTAGAGGTCTGTTGATAAACAGCTGTAATCATGTCTGTCCTGCTGGTAGAGGTCTGTTGATAAACAGCTGTAATCATGTCTGTCCTGCTGGTAGAGGTCTGTTGATAAACAGCTGTAATCATGTCTGTCCTGCTGGTAGAGGTCTGTTGATAAACAGCTGTAATCATGTCTGTCCTGCTGGTAGAGGTCTGTTGATAAACAGCTGTAATCATGTCTGTCCTGCTGGTAGAGGTCTGTTGATAAACAGCTGTAATCATGTCTGTCCTGCTGGTAGAGGTCTGTTGATAAACAGCTGTAATCATGTCTGTCCTGCTGGTAGAGGTCTGTTGATAAACAGCTGTAATCATGTCTGTCCTGCTGGTAGAGGTCTGTTGATAAACAGCTGTAATCATGTCTGTCCTGCTGGTAGAGGTCTGTTGATAAACAGCTGTAATCATGTCTGTCCTGCTGGTAGAGGTCTGTTGATAAACAGCTGTAATCATGTCTGTCCTGCTGGTAGAGGTCTGTTGATAAACAGCTGTAATCATGTCTGTCCTGCTGGTAGAGGTCTGTTGATAAACAGCTGTAATCATGTCTGTCCTGCTGGTAGAGGTCTGTTGATAAACAGCTGTAATCATGTCTGTCCTGCTGGTAGGTCTGTTGATAAACAGCTGTAATCATGTCTGTCCTGCTGGTAGAGGTCTGTTGATAAACAGCTGTAATCATGTCTGTCCTGCTGGTAGAGGTCTGTTGATAAACAGCTGTAATCATGTCTGTCCTGCTGGTAGAGGTCTGTTGATAAACAGCTGTAATCATGTCTGTCCTGCTGGTAGAGGTCTGTTGATAAACAGCTGTAATCATGTCTGTCCTGCTGGTAGAGGTCTGTTGATAAACAGCTGTAATCATGTCTGTCCTGCTGGTAGAGGTCTGTTGATAAACAGCTGTAATCATGTCTGTCCTGCTGGTAGAGGTCTGTTGATAAACAGCTGTAATCATGTCTGTCCTGCTGGTAGAGGTCTGTTGATAAACAGCTGTAATCATGTCTGTCCTGCTGGTAGAGGTCTGTTGATAAACAGCTGTAATCATGTCTGTCCTGCTGGTAGAGGTCTGTTGATAAACAGCTGTAATCATGTCTGTCCTGCTGGTAGAGGTCTGTTGATAAACAGCTGTAATCATGTCTGTCCTGCTGGTAGAGGTCTGTTGATAAACAGCTGTAATCATGTCTGTCCTGCTGGTAGAGGTCTGTTGATAAACAGCTGTAATCATGTCTGTCCTGCTGGTAGAGGTCTGTTGATAAACAGCTGTAATCATGTCTGTCCTGCTGGTAGAGGTCTGTTGATAAACAGCTGTAATCATGTCTGTCCTGCTGGTAGAGGTCTGTTGATAAACAGCTGTAATCATGTCTGTCCTGCTGGTAGAGGTCTGTTGATAAACAGCTGTAATCATGTCTGTCCTGCTGGTAGAGGTCTGTTGATAAACAGCTGTAATCATGTCTGTCCTGCTGGTAGAGGTCTGTTGATAAACAGCTGTAATCATGTCTGTCCTGCTGGTAGAGGTCTGTTGATAAACAGCTGTAATCATGTCTGTCCTGCTGGTAGAGGTCTGTTGATAAACAGCTGTAATCATGTCTGTCCTGCTGGTAGAGGTCTGTTGATAAACAGCTGTAATCATGTCTGTCCTGCTGGTAGAGGTCTGTTGATAAACAGCTGTAATCATGTCTGTCCTGCTGGTAGAGGTCTGTTGATAAACAGCTGTAATCATGTCTGTCCTGCTGGTAGAGGTCTGTTGATAAACAGCTGTAATCATGTCTGTCCTGCTGGTAGAGGTCTGTTGATAAACAGCTGTAATCATGTCTGTCCTGCTGGTAGAGGTCTGTTGATAAACAGCTGTAATCATGTCTGTCCTGCTGGTAGAGGTCTGTTGATAAACAGCTGTAATCATGTCTGTCCTGCTGGTAGAGGTCTGTTGATAAACAGCTGTAATCATGTCTGTCCTGCTGGTAGAGGTCTGTTGATAAACAGCTGTAATCATGTCTGTCCTGCTGGTAGAGGTCTGTTGATAAACAGCTGTAATCATGTCTGTCCTGCTGGTAGAGGTCTGTTGATAAACAGCTGTAATCATGTCTGTCCTGCTGGTAGAGGTCTGTTGATAAACAGCTGTAATCATGTCTGTCCTGCTGGTAGAGGTCTGTTGATAAACAGCTGTAATCATGTCTGTCCTGCTGGTAGAGGTCTGTTGATAAACAGCTGTAATCATGTCTGTCCTGCTGGTAGAGGTCTGTTGATAAACAGCTGTAATCATGTCTGTCCTGCTGGTAGAGGTCTGTTGATAAACAGCTGTAATCATGTCTGTCCTGCTGGTAGAGGTCTGTTGATAAACAGCTGTAATCATGTCTGTCCTGCTGGTAGAGGTCTGTTGATAAACAGCTGTAATCATGTCTGTCCTGCTGGTAGAGGTCTGTTGATAAACAGCTGTAATCATGTCTGTCCTGCTGGTAGAGGTCTGTTGATAAACAGCTGTAATCATGTCTGTCCTGCTGGTAGAGGTCTGTTGATAAACAGCTGTAATCATGTCTGTCCTGCTGGTAGAGGTCTGTTGATAAACAGCTGTAATCATGTCTGTCCTGCTGGTAGAGGTCTGTTGATAAACAGCTGTAATCATGTCTGTCCTGCTGGTAGAGGTCTGTTGATAAACAGCTGTAATCATGTCTGTCCTGCTGGTAGAGGTCTGTTGATAAACAGCTGTAATCATGTCTGTCCTGCTGGTAGAGGTCTGTTGATAAACAGCTGTAATCATGTCTGTCCTGCTGGTAGAGGTCTGTTGATAAACAGCTGTAATCATGTCTGTCCTGCTGGTAGAGGTCTGTTGATAAACAGCTGTAATCATGTCTGTCCTGCTGGTAGAGGTCTGTTGATAAACAGCTGTAATCATGTCTGTCCTGCTGGTAGAGGTCTGTTGATAAACAGCTGTAATCATGTCTGTCCTGCTGGTAGAGGTCTGTTGATAAACAGCTGTAATCATGTCTGTCCTGCTGGTAGAGGTCTGTTGATAAACAGCTGTAATCATGTCTGTCCTGCTGGTAGAGGTCTGTTGATAAACAGCTGTAATCATGTCTGTCCTGCTGGTAGAGGTCTGTTGATAAACAGCTGTAATCATGTCTGTCCTGCTGGTAGAGGTCTGTTGATAAACAGCTGTAATCATGTCTGTCCTGCTGGTAGAGGTCTGTTGATAAACAGCTGTAATCATGTCTGTCCTGCTGGAGGTCTGTTGATAAACAGCTGTAATCATGTCTGTCCTGCTGGTAGAGGTCTGTTGATAAACAGCTGTAATCATGTCTGTCCTGCTGGTAGAGGTCTGTTGATAAACAGCTGTAATCATGTCTGTCCTGCTGGTAGAGGTCTGTTGATAAACAGCTGTAATCATGTCTGTCCTGCTGGTAGAGGTCTGTTGATAAACAGCTGTAATCATGTCTGTCCTGCTGGTAGAGGTCTGTTGATAAACAGCTGTAATCATGTCTGTCCTGCTGGTAGAGGTCTGTTGATAAACAGCTGTAATCATGTCTGTCCTGCTGGTAGAGGTCTGTTGATAAACAGCTGTAATCATGTCTGTCCTGCTGGTAGGGTCTGTTGATAAACAGCTGTAATCATGTCTGTCCTGCTGGTAGAGGTCTGTTGATAAACAGCTGTAATCATGTCTGTCCTGCTGGTAGAGGTCTGTTGATAAACAGCTGTAATCATGTCTGTCCTGCTGGTAGAGGTCTGTTGATAAACAGCTGTAATCATGTCTGTCCTGCTGGTAGAGGTCTGTTGATAAACAGCTGTAATCATGTCTGTCCTGCTGGTAGGTCTGTTGATAAACAGCTGTAATCATGTCTGTCCTGCTGGTAGAGGTCTGTTGATAAACAGCTGTAATCATGTCTGTCCTGCTGGTAGAGGTCTGTTGATAAACAGCTGTAATCATGTCTGTCCTGCTGGTAGGTCTGTTGATAAACAGCTGTAATCATGTCTGTCCTGCTGGTAGAGGTCTGTTGATAAACAGCTGTAATCATGTCTGTCCTGCTGGTAGAGGTCTGTTGATAAACAGCTGTAATCATGTCTGTCCTGCTGGTAGAGGTCTGTTGATAAACAGCTGTAATCATGTCTGTCCTGCTGGTAGAGGTCTGTTGATAAACAGCTGTAATCATGTCTGTCCTGCTGGTAGAGGTCTGTTGATAAACAGCTGTAATCATGTCTGTCCTGCTGGTAGAGGTCTGTTGATAAACAGCTGTAATCATGTCTGTCCTGCTGGTAGGTCTGTTGATAAACAGCTGTAATCATGTCTGTCCTGCTGGTAGAGGTCTGTTGATAAACAGCTGTAATCATGTCTGTCCTGCTGGTAGAGGTCTGTTGATAAACAGCTGTAATCATGTCTGTCCTGCTGGTAGGTCTGTTGATAAACAGCTGTAATCATGTCTGTCCTGCTGGTAGAGGTCTGTTGATAAACAGCTGTAATCATGTCTGTCCTGCTGGTAGAGGTCTGTTGATAAACAGCTGTAATCATGTCTGTCCTGCTGGTAGAGGTCTGTTGATAAACAGCTGTAATCATGTCTGTCCTGCTGGTAGAGGTCTGTTGATAAACAGCTGTAATCATGTCTGTCCTGCTGGTAGAGGTCTGTTGATAAACAGCTGTAATCATGTCTGTCCTGCTGGTAGAGGTCTGTTGATAAACAGCTGTAATCATGTCTGTCCTGCTGGTAGAGGTCTGTTGATAAACAGCTGTAATCATGTCTGTCCTGCTGGTAGAGGTCTGTTGATAAACAGCTGTAATCATGTCTGTCCTGCTGGTAGAGGTCTGTTGATAAACAGCTGTAATCATGTCTGTCCTGCTGGTAGAGGTCTGTTGATAAACAGCTGTAATCATGTCTGTCCTGCTGGTAGAGGTCTGTTGATAAACAGCTGTAATCATGTCTGTCCTGCTGGTAGAGGTCTGTTGATAAACAGCTGTAATCATGTCTGTCCTGCTGGTAGAGGTCTGTTGATAAACAGCTGTAATCATGTCTGTCCTGCTGGTAGAGGTCTGTTGATAAACAGCTGTAATCATGTCTGTCCTGCTGGTAGAGGTCTGTTGATAAACAGCTGTAATCATGTCTGTCCTGCTGGTAGAGGTCTGTTGATAAACAGCTGTAATCATGTCTGTCCTGCTGGTAGGTCTGTTGATAAACAGCTGTAATCATGTCTGTCCTGCTGGTAGAGGTCTGTTGATAAACAGCTGTAATCATGTCTGTCCTGCTGGTAGAGGTCTGTTGATAAACAGCTGTAATCATGTCTGTCCTGCTGGTAGAGGTCTGTTGATAAACAGCTGTAATCATGTCTGTCCTGCTGGTAGAGGTCTGTTGATAAACAGCTGTAATCATGTCTGTCCTGCTGGTAGGGTCTGTTGATAAACAGCTGTAATCATGTCTGTCCTGCTGGTAGAGGTCTGTTGATAAACAGCTGTAATCATGTCTGTCCTGCTGGTAGAGGTCTGTTGATAAACAGCTGTAATCATGTCTGTCCTGCTGGTAGAGGTCTGTTGATAAACAGCTGTAATCATGTCTGTCCTGCTGGTAGAGGTCTGTTGATAAACAGCTGTAATCATGTCTGTCCTGCTGGTAGAGGTCTGTTGATAAACAGCTGTAATCATGTCTGTCCTGCTGGTAGAGGTCTGTTGATAAACAGCTGTAATCATGTCTGTCCTGCTGGTAGAGGTCTGTTGATAAACAGCTGTAATCATGTCTGTCCTGCTGGTAGAGGTCTGTTGATAAACAGCTGTAATCATGTCTGTCCTGCTGGTAGAGGTCTGTTGATAAACAGCTGTAATCATGTCTGTCCTGCTGGTAGAGGTCTGTTGATAAACAGCTGTAATCATGTCTGTCCTGCTGGTAGAGGTCTGTTGATAAACAGCTGTAATCATGTCTGTCCTGCTGGTAGAGGTCTGTTGATAAACAGCTGTAATCATGTCTGTCCTGCTGGTAGAGGTCTGTTGATAAACAGCTGTAATCATGTCTGTCCTGCTGGTAGAGGTCTGTTGATAAACAGCTGTAATCATGTCTGTCCTGCTGGTAGAGGTCTGTTGATAAACAGCTGTAATCATGTCTGTCCTGCTGGTAGAGGTCTGTTGATAAACAGCTGTAATCATGTCTGTCCTGCTGGTAGAGGTCTGTTGATAAACAGCTGTAATCATGTCTGTCCTGCTGGTAGAGGTCTGTTGATAAACAGCTGTAATCATGTCTGTCCTGCTGGTAGAGGTCTGTTGATAAACAGCTGTAATCATGTCTGTCCTGCTGGTAGAGGTCTGTTGATAAACAGCTGTAATCATGTCTGTCCTGCTGGTAGAGGTCTGTTGATAAACAGCTGTAATCATGTCTGTCCTGCTGGTAGAGGTCTGTTGATAAACAGCTGTAATCATGTCTGTCCTGCTGGTAGAGGTCTGTTGATAAACAGCTGTAATCATGTCTGTCCTGCTGGTAGAGGTCTGTTGATAAACAGCTGTAATCATGTCTGTCCTGCTGGTAGAGGTCTGTTGATAAACAGCTGTAATCATGTCTGTCCTGCTGGTAGAGGTCTGTTGATAAACAGCTGTAATCATGTCTGTCCTGCTGGTAGAGGTCTGTTGATAAACAGCTGTAATCATGTCTGTCCTGCTGGTAGAGGTCTGTTGATAAACAGCTGTAATCATGTCTGTCCTGCTGGTAGAGGTCTGTTGATAAACAGCTGTAATCATGTCTGTCCTGCTGGTAGAGGTCTGTTGATAAACAGCTGTAATCATGTCTGTCCTGCTGGTAGAGGTCTGTTGATAAACAGCTGTAATCATGTCTGTCCTGCTGGTAGAGGTCTGTTGATAAACAGCTGTAATCATGTCTGTCCTGCTGGTAGAGGTCTGTTGATAAACAGCTGTAATCATGTCTGTCCTGCTGGTAGAGGTCTGTTGATAAACAGCTGTAATCATGTCTGTCCTGCTGGTAGAGGTCTGTTGATAAACAGCTGTAATCATGTCTGTCCTGCTGGTAGAGGTCTGTTGATAAACAGCTGTAATCATGTCTGTCCTGCTGGTAGAGGTCTGTTGATAAACAGCTGTAATCATGTCTGTCCTGCTGGTAGAGGTCTGTTGATAAACAGCTGTAATCATGTCTGTCCTGCTGGTAGAGGTCTGTTGATAAACAGCTGTAATCATGTCTGTCCTGCTGGTAGAGGTCTGTTGATAAACAGCTGTAATCATGTCTGTCCTGCTGGTAGAGGTCTGTTGATAAACAGCTGTAATCATGTCTGTCCTGCTGGTAGAGGTCTGTTGATAAACAGCTGTAATCATGTCTGTCCTGCTGGTAGAGGTCTGTTGATAAACAGCTGTAATCATGTCTGTCCTGCTGGTAGAGGTCTGTTGATAAACAGCTGTAATCATGTCTGTCCTGCTGGTAGAGGTCTGTTGATAAACAGCTGTAATCATGTCTGTCCTGCTGGTAGAGGTCTGTTGATAAACAGCTGTAATCATGTCTGTCCTGCTGGTAGAGGTCTGTTGATAAACAGCTGTAATCATGTCTGTCCTGCTGGTAGAGGTCTGTTGATAAACAGCTGTAATCATGTCTGTCCTGCTGGTAGAGGTCTGTTGATAAACAGCTGTAATCATGTCTGTCCTGCTGGTAGAGGTCTGTTGATAAACAGCTGTAATCATGTCTGTCCTGCTGGTAGAGGTCTGTTGATAAACAGCTGTAATCATGTCTGTCCTGCTGGTAGAGGTCTGTTGATAAACAGCTGTAATCATGTCTGTCCTGCTGGTAGAGGTCTGTTGATAAACAGCTGTAATCATGTCTGTCCTGCTGGTAGAGGTCTGTTGATAAACAGCTGTAATCATGTCTGTCCTGCTGGTAGGTCTGTTGATAAACAGCTGTAATCATGTCTGTCCTGCTGGTAGAGGTCTGTTGATAAACAGCTGTAATCATGTCTGTCCTGCTGGTAGAGGTCTGTTGATAAACAGCTGTAATCATGTCTGTCCTGCTGGTAGAGGTCTGTTGATAAACAGCTGTAATCATGTCTGTCCTGCTGGTAGAGGTCTGTTGATAAACAGCTGTAATCATGTCTGTCCTGCTGGTAGAGGTCTGTTGATAAACAGCTGTAATCATGTCTGTCCTGCTGGTAGAGGTCTGTTGATAAACAGCTGTAATCATGTCTGTCCTGCTGGTAGAGGTCTGTTGATAAACAGCTGTAATCATGTCTGTCCTGCTGGTAGAGGTCTGTTGATAAACAGCTGTAATCATGTCTGTCCTGCTGGTAGAGGTCTGTTGATAAACAGCTGTAATCATGTCTGTCCTGCTGGTAGAGGTCTGTTGATAAACAGCTGTAATCATGTCTGTCCTGCTGGTAGAGGTCTGTTGATAAACAGCTGTAATCATGTCTGTCCTGCTGGTAGAGGTCTGTTGATAAACAGCTGTAATCATGTCTGTCCTGCTGGTAGAGGTCTGTTGATAAACAGCTGTAATCATGTCTGTCCTGCTGGTAGAGGTCTGTTGATAAACAGCTGTAATCATGTCTGTCCTGCTGGTAGAGGTCTGTTGATAAACAGCTGTAATCATGTCTGTCCTGCTGGTAGAGGTCTGTTGATAAACAGCTGTAATCATGTCTGTCCTGCTGGTAGAGGTCTGTTGATAAACAGCTGTAATCATGTCTGTCCTGCTGGTAGAGGTCTGTTGATAAACAGCTGTAATCATGTCTGTCCTGCTGGTAGAGGTCTGTTGATAAACAGCTGTAATCATGTCTGTCCTGCTGGTAGAGGTCTGTTGATAAACAGCTGTAATCATGTCTGTCCTGCTGGTAGAGGTCTGTTGATAAACAGCTGTAATCATGTCTGTCCTGCTGGTAGAGGTCTGTTGATAAACAGCTGTAATCATGTCTGTCCTGCTGGTAGAGGTCTGTTGATAAACAGCTGTAATCATGTCTGTCCTGCTGGTAGAGGTCTGTTGATAAACAGCTGTAATCATGTCTGTCCTGCTGGTAGAGGTCTGTTGATAAACAGCTGTAATCATGTCTGTCCTGCTGGTAGAGGTCTGTTGATAAACAGCTGTAATCATGTCTGTCCTGCTGGTAGAGGTCTGTTGATAAACAGCTGTAATCATGTCTGTCCTGCTGGTAGAGGTCTGTTGATAAACAGCTGTAATCATGTCTGTCCTGCTGGTAGAGGTCTGTTGATAAACAGCTGTAATCATGTCTGTCCTGCTGGTAGAGGTCTGTTGATAAACAGCTGTAATCATGTCTGTCCTGCTGGTAGAGGTCTGTTGATAAACAGCTGTAATCATGTCTGTCCTGCTGGTAGAGGTCTGTTGATAAACAGCTGTAATCATGTCTGTCCTGCTGGTAGAGGTCTGTTGATAAACAGCTGTAATCATGTCTGTCCTGCTGGTAGAGGTCTGTTGATAAACAGCTGTAATCATGTCTGTCCTGCTGGTAGAGGTCTGTTGATAAACAGCTGTAATCATGTCTGTCCTGCTGGTAGAGGTCTGTTGATAAACAGCTGTAATCATGTCTGTCCTGCTGGTAGAGGTCTGTTGATAAACAGCTGTAATCATGTCTGTCCTGCTGGTAGAGGTCTGTTGATAAACAGCTGTAATCATGTCTGTCCTGCTGGTAGAGGTCTGTTGATAAACAGCTGTAATCATGTCTGTCCTGCTGGTAGAGGTCTGTTGATAAACAGCTGTAATCATGTCTGTCCTGCTGGTAGAGGTCTGTTGATAAACAGCTGTAATCATGTCTGTCCTGCTGGTAGAGGTCTGTTGATAAACAGCTGTAATCATGTCTGTCCTGCTGGTAGAGGTCTGTTGATAAACAGCTGTAATCATGTCTGTCCTGCTGGTAGAGGTCTGTTGATAAACAGCTGTAATCATGTCTGTCCTGCTGGTAGAGGTCTGTTGATAAACAGCTGTAATCATGTCTGTCCTGCTGGTAGAGGTCTGTTGATAAACAGCTGTAATCATGTCTGTCCTGCTGGTAGAGGTCTGTTGATAAACAGCTGTAATCATGTCTGTCCTGCTGGTAGAGGTCTGTTGATAAACAGCTGTAATCATGTCTGTCCTGCTGGTAGAGGTCTGTTGATAAACAGCTGTAATCATGTCTGTCCTGCTGGTAGAGGTCTGTTGATAAACAGCTGTAATCATGTCTGTCCTGCTGGTAGAGGTCTGTTGATAAACAGCTGTAATCATGTCTGTCCTGCTGGTAGAGGTCTGTTGATAAACAGCTGTAATCATGTCTGTCCTGCTGGTAGAGGTCTGTTGATAAACAGCTGTAATCATGTCTGTCCTGCTGGTAGAGGTCTGTTGATAAACAGCTGTAATCATGTCTGTCCTGCTGGTAGAGGTCTGTTGATAAACAGCTGTAATCATGTCTGTCCTGCTGGTAGAGGTCTGTTGATAAACAGCTGTAATCATGTCTGTCCTGCTGGTAGAGGTCTGTTGATAAACAGCTGTAATCATGTCTGTCCTGCTGGTAGAGGTCTGTTGATAAACAGCTGTAATCATGTCTGTCCTGCTGGTAGAGGTCTGTTGATAAACAGCTGTAATCATGTCTGTCCTGCTGGTAGAGGTCTGTTGATAAACAGCTGTAATCATGTCTGTCCTGCTGGTAGAGGTCTGTTGATAAACAGCTGTAATCATGTCTGTCCTGCTGGTAGAGGTCTGTTGATAAACAGCTGTAATCATGTCTGTCCTGCTGGTAGAGGTCTGTTGATAAACAGCTGTAATCATGTCTGTCCTGCTGGTAGAGGTCTGTTGATAAACAGCTGTAATCATGTCTGTCCTGCTGGTAGAGGTCTGTTGATAAACAGCTGTAATCATGTCTGTCCTGCTGGTAGAGGTCTGTTGATAAACAGCTGTAATCATGTCTGTCCTGCTGGTAGAGGTCTGTTGATAAACAGCTGTAATCATGTCTGTCCTGCTGGTAGAGGTCTGTTGATAAACAGCTGTAATCATGTCTGTCCTGCTGGTAGAGGTCTGTTGATAAACAGCTGTAATCATGTCTGTCCTGCTGGTAGAGGTCTGTTGATAAACAGCTGTAATCATGTCTGTCCTGCTGGTAGAGGTCTGTTGATAAACAGCTGTAATCATGTCTGTCCTGCTGGTAGAGGTCTGTTGATAAACAGCTGTAATCATGTCTGTCCTGCTGGTAGAGGTCTGTTGATAAACAGCTGTAATCATGTCTGTCCTGCTGGTAGAGGTCTGTTGATAAACAGCTGTAATCATGTCTGTCCTGCTGGTAGAGGTCTGTTGATAAACAGCTGTAATCATGTCTGTCCTGCTGGTAGAGGTCTGTTGATAAACAGCTGTAATCATGTCTGTCCTGCTGGTAGAGGTCTGTTGATAAACAGCTGTAATCATGTCTGTCCTGCTGGTAGAGGTCTGTTGATAAACAGCTGTAATCATGTCTGTCCTGCTGGTAGAGGTCTGTTGATAAACAGCTGTAATCATGTCTGTCCTGCTGGTAGAGGTCTGTTGATAAACAGCTGTAATCATGTCTGTCCTGCTGGTAGAGGTCTGTTGATAAACAGCTGTAATCATGTCTGTCCTGCTGGTAGAGGTCTGTTGATAAACAGCTGTAATCATGTCTGTCCTGCTGGTAGAGGTCTGTTGATAAACAGCTGTAATCATGTCTGTCCTGCTGGTAGAGGTCTGTTGATAAACAGCTGTAATCATGTCTGTCCTGCTGGTAGAGGTCTGTTGATAAACAGCTGTAATCATGTCTGTCCTGCTGGTAGAGGTCTGTTGATAAACAGCTGTAATCATGTCTGTCCTGCTGGTAGAGGTCTGTTGATAAACAGCTGTAATCATGTCTGTCCTGCTGGTAGAGGTCTGTTGATAAACAGCTGTAATCATGTCTGTCCTGCTGGTAGAGGTCTGTTGATAAACAGCTGTAATCATGTCTGTCCTGCTGGTAGAGGTCTGTTGATAAACAGCTGTAATCATGTCTGTCCTGCTGGTAGAGGTCTGTTGATAAACAGCTGTAATCATGTCTGTCCTGCTGGTAGAGGTCTGTTGATAAACAGCTGTAATCATGTCTGTCCTGCTGGTAGAGGTCTGTTGATAAACAGCTGTAATCATGTCTGTCCTGCTGGTAGAGGTCTGTTGATAAACAGCTGTAATCATGTCTGTCCTGCTGGTAGAGGTCTGTTGATAAACAGCTGTAATCATGTCTGTCCTGCTGGTAGAGGTCTGTTGATAAACAGCTGTAATCATGTCTGTCCTGCTGGTAGAGGTCTGTTGATAAACAGCTGTAATCATGTCTGTCCTGCTGGTAGAGGTCTGTTGATAAACAGCTGTAATCATGTCTGTCCTGCTGGTAGAGGTCTGTTGATAAACAGCTGTAATCATGTCTGTCCTGCTGGTAGAGGTCTGTTGATAAACAGCTGTAATCATGTCTGTCCTGCTGGTAGAGGTCTGTTGATAAACAGCTGTAATCATGTCTGTCCTGCTGGTAGAGGTCTGTTGATAAACAGCTGTAATCATGTCTGTCCTGCTGGTAGAGGTCTGTTGATAAACAGCTGTAATCATGTCTGTCCTGCTGGTAGAGGTCTGTTGATAAACAGCTGTAATCATGTCTGTCCTGCTGGTAGAGGTCTGTTGATAAACAGCTGTAATCATGTCTGTCCTGCTGGTAGAGGTCTGTTGATAAACAGCTGTAATCATGTCTGTCCTGCTGGTAGAGGTCTGTTGATAAACAGCTGTAATCATGTCTGTCCTGCTGGTAGAGGTCTGTTGATAAACAGCTGTAATCATGTCTGTCCTGCTGGTAGAGGTCTGTTGATAAACAGCTGTAATCATGTCTGTCCTGCTGGTAGAGGTCTGTTGATAAACAGCTGTAATCATGTCTGTCCTGCTGGTAGAGGTCTGTTGATAAACAGCTGTAATCATGTCTGTCCTGCTGGTAGAGGTCTGTTGATAAACAGCTGTAATCATGTCTGTCCTGCTGGTAGAGGTCTGTTGATAAACAGCTGTAATCATGTCTGTCCTGCTGGTAGAGGTCTGTTGATAAACAGCTGTAATCATGTCTGTCCTGCTGGTAGAGGTCTGTTGATAAACAGCTGTAATCATGTCTGTCCTGCTGGTAGAGGTCTGTTGATAAACAGCTGTAATCATGTCTGTCCTGCTGGTAGAGGTCTGTTGATAAACAGCTGTAATCATGTCTGTCCTGCTGGTAGAGGTCTGTTGATAAACAGCTGTAATCATGTCTGTCCTGCTGGTAGAGGTCTGTTGATAAACAGCTGTAATCATGTCTGTCCTGCTGGTAGAGGTCTGTTGATAAACAGCTGTAATCATGTCTGTCCTGCTGGTAGAGGTCTGTTGATAAACAGCTGTAATCATGTCTGTCCTGCTGGTAGAGGTCTGTTGATAAACAGCTGTAATCATGTCTGTCCTGCTGGTAGAGGTCTGTTGATAAACAGCTGTAATCATGTCTGTCCTGCTGGTAGAGGTCTGTTGATAAACAGCTGTAATCATGTCTGTCCTGCTGGTAGAGGTCTGTTGATAAACAGCTGTAATCATGTCTGTCCTGCTGGTAGAGGTCTGTTGATAAACAGCTGTAATCATGTCTGTCCTGCTGGTAGAGGTCTGTTGATAAACAGCTGTAATCATGTCTGTCCTGCTGGTAGAGGTCTGTTGATAAACAGCTGTAATCATGTCTGTCCTGCTGGTAGAGGTCTGTTGATAAACAGCTGTAATCATGTCTGTCCTGCTGGTAGAGGTCTGTTGATAAACAGCTGTAATCATGTCTGTCCTGCTGGTAGAGGTCTGTTGATAAACAGCTGTAATCATGTCTGTCCTGCTGGTAGAGGTCTGTTGATAAACAGCTGTAATCATGTCTGTCCTGCTGGTAGAGGTCTGTTGATAAACAGCTGTAATCATGTCTGTCCTGCTGGTAGAGGTCTGTTGATAAACAGCTGTAATCATGTCTGTCCTGCTGGTAGAGGTCTGTTGATAAACAGCTGTAATCATGTCTGTCCTGCTGGTAGAGGTCTGTTGATAAACAGCTGTAATCATGTCTGTCCTGCTGGTAGAGGTCTGTTGATAAACAGCTGTAATCATGTCTGTCCTGCTGGTAGAGGTCTGTTGATAAACAGCTGTAATCATGTCTGTCCTGCTGGTAGAGGTCTGTTGATAAACAGCTGTAATCATGTCTGTCCTGCTGGTAGAGGTCTGTTGATAAACAGCTGTAATCATGTCTGTCCTGCTGGTAGAGGTCTGTTGATAAACAGCTGTAATCATGTCTGTCCTGCTGGTAGAGGTCTGTTGATAAACAGCTGTAATCATGTCTGTCCTGCTGGTAGAGGTCTGTTGATAAACAGCTGTAATCATGTCTGTCCTGCTGGTAGAGGTCTGTTGATAAACAGCTGTAATCATGTCTGTCCTGCTGGTAGAGGTCTGTTGATAAACAGCTGTAATCATGTCTGTCCTGCTGGTAGAGGTCTGTTGATAAACAGCTGTAATCATGTCTGTCCTGCTGGTAGAGGTCTGTTGATAAACAGCTGTAATCATGTCTGTCCTGCTGGTAGAGGTCTGTTGATAAACAGCTGTAATCATGTCTGTCCTGCTGGTAGAGGTCTGTTGATAAACAGCTGTAATCATGTCTGTCCTGCTGGTAGAGGTCTGTTGATAAACAGCTGTAATCATGTCTGTCCTGCTGGTAGAGGTCTGTTGATAAACAGCTGTAATCATGTCTGTCCTGCTGGTAGAGGTCTGTTGATAAACAGCTGTAATCATGTCTGTCCTGCTGGTAGAGGTCTGTTGATAAACAGCTGTAATCATGTCTGTCCTGCTGGTAGAGGTCTGTTGATAAACAGCTGTAATCATGTCTGTCCTGCTGGTAGAGGTCTGTTGATAAACAGCTGTAATCATGTCTGTCCTGCTGGTAGAGGTCTGTTGATAAACAGCTGTAATCATGTCTGTCCTGCTGGTAGAGGTCTGTTGATAAACAGCTGTAATCATGTCTGTCCTGCTGGTAGAGGTCTGTTGATAAACAGCTGTAATCATGTCTGTCCTGCTGGTAGAGGTCTGTTGATAAACAGCTGTAATCATGTCTGTCCTGCTGGTAGAGGTCTGTTGATAAACAGCTGTAATCATGTCTGTCCTGCTGGTAGAGGTCTGTTGATAAACAGCTGTAATCATGTCTGTCCTGCTGGTAGAGGTCTGTTGATAAACAGCTGTAATCATGTCTGTCCTGCTGGTAGAGGTCTGTTGATAAACAGCTGTAATCATGTCTGTCCTGCTGGTAGAGGTCTGTTGATAAACAGCTGTAATCATGTCTGTCCTGCTGGTAGAGGTCTGTTGATAAACAGCTGTAATCATGTCTGTCCTGCTGGTAGAGGTCTGTTGATAAACAGCTGTAATCATGTCTGTCCTGCTGGTAGAGGTCTGTTGATAAACAGCTGTAATCATGTCTGTCCTGCTGGTAGAGGTCTGTTGATAAACAGCTGTAATCATGTCTGTCCTGCTGGTAGAGGTCTGTTGATAAACAGCTGTAATCATGTCTGTCCTGCTGGTAGAGGTCTGTTGATAAACAGCTGTAATCATGTCTGTCCTGCTGGTAGAGGTCTGTTGATAAACAGCTGTAATCATGTCTGTCCTGCTGGTAGAGGTCTGTTGATAAACAGCTGTAATCATGTCTGTCCTGCTGGTAGAGGTCTGTTGATAAACAGCTGTAATCATGTCTGTCCTGCTGGTAGAGGTCTGTTGATAAACAGCTGTAATCATGTCTGTCCTGCTGGTAGAGGTCTGTTGATAAACAGCTGTAATCATGTCTGTCCTGCTGGTAGAGGTCTGTTGATAAACAGCTGTAATCATGTCTGTCCTGCTGGTAGAGGTCTGTTGATAAACAGCTGTAATCATGTCTGTCCTGCTGGTAGAGGTCTGTTGATAAACAGCTGTAATCATGTCTGTCCTGCTGGTAGAGGTCTGTTGATAAACAGCTGTAATCATGTCTGTCCTGCTGGTAGAGGTCTGTTGATAAACAGCTGTAATCATGTCTGTCCTGCTGGTAGAGGTCTGTTGATAAACAGCTGTAATCATGTCTGTCCTGCTGGTAGAGGTCTGTTGATAAACAGCTGTAATCATGTCTGTCCTGCTGGTAGAGGTCTGTTGATAAACAGCTGTAATCATGTCTGTCCTGCTGGTAGAGGTCTGTTGATAAACAGCTGTAATCATGTCTGTCCTGCTGGTAGAGGTCTGTTGATAAACAGCTGTAATCATGTCTGTCCTGCTGGTAGAGGTCTGTTGATAAACAGCTGTAATCATGTCTGTCCTGCTGGTAGAGGTCTGTTGATAAACAGCTGTAATCATGTCTGTCCTGCTGGTAGAGGTCTGTTGATAAACAGCTGTAATCATGTCTGTCCTGCTGGTAGAGGTCTGTTGATAAACAGCTGTAATCATGTCTGTCCTGCTGGTAGAGGTCTGTTGATAAACAGCTGTAATCATGTCTGTCCTGCTGGTAGAGGTCTGTTGATAAACAGCTGTAATCATGTCTGTCCTGCTGGTAGAGGTCTGTTGATAAACAGCTGTAATCATGTCTGTCCTGCTGGTAGAGGTCTGTTGATAAACAGCTGTAATCATGTCTGTCCTGCTGGTAGAGGTCTGTTGATAAACAGCTGTAATCATGTCTGTCCTGCTGGTAGAGGTCTGTTGATAAACAGCTGTAATCATGTCTGTCCTGCTGGTAGAGGTCTGTTGATAAACAGCTGTAATCATGTCTGTCCTGCTGGTAGAGGTCTGTTGATAAACAGCTGTAATCATGTCTGTCCTGCTGGTAGAGGTCTGTTGATAAACAGCTGTAATCATGTCTGTCCTGCTGGTAGAGGTCTGTTGATAAACAGCTGTAATCATGTCTGTCCTGCTGGTAGAGGTCTGTTGATAAACAGCTGTAATCATGTCTGTCCTGCTGGTAGAGGTCTGTTGATAAACAGCTGTAATCATGTCTGTCCTGCTGGTAGAGGTCTGTTGATAAACAGCTGTAATCATGTCTGTCCTGCTGGTAGAGGTCTGTTGATAAACAGCTGTAATCATGTCTGTCCTGCTGGTAGAGGTCTGTTGATAAACAGCTGTAATCATGTCTGTCCTGCTGGTAGAGGTCTGTTGATAAACAGCTGTAATCATGTCTGTCCTGCTGGTAGAGGTCTGTTGATAAACAGCTGTAATCATGTCTGTCCTGCTGGTAGAGGTCTGTTGATAAACAGCTGTAATCATGTCTGTCCTGCTGGTAGAGGTCTGTTGATAAACAGCTGTAATCATGTCTGTCCTGCTGGTAGAGGTCTGTTGATAAACAGCTGTAATCATGTCTGTCCTGCTGGTAGAGGTCTGTTGATAAACAGCTGTAATCATGTCTGTCCTGCTGGTAGAGGTCTGTTGATAAACAGCTGTAATCATGTCTGTCCTGCTGGTAGAGGTCTGTTGATAAACAGCTGTAATCATGTCTGTCCTGCTGGTAGAGGTCTGTTGATAAACAGCTGTAATCATGTCTGTCCTGCTGGTAGAGGTCTGTTGATAAACAGCTGTAATCATGTCTGTCCTGCTGGTAGAGGTCTGTTGATAAACAGCTGTAATCATGTCTGTCCTGCTGGTAGAGGTCTGTTGATAAACAGCTGTAATCATGTCTGTCCTGCTGGTAGAGGTCTGTTGATAAACAGCTGTAATCATGTCTGTCCTGCTGGTAGAGGTCTGTTGATAAACAGCTGTAATCATGTCTGTCCTGCTGGTAGAGGTCTGTTGATAAACAGCTGTAATCATGTCTGTCCTGCTGGTAGAGGTCTGTTGATAAACAGCTGTAATCATGTCTGTCCTGCTGGTAGAGGTCTGTTGATAAACAGCTGTAATCATGTCTGTCCTGCTGGTAGAGGTCTGTTGATAAACAGCTGTAATCATGTCTGTCCTGCTGGTAGAGGTCTGTTGATAAACAGCTGTAATCATGTCTGTCCTGCTGGTAGAGGTCTGTTGATAAACAGCTGTAATCATGTCTGTCCTGCTGGTAGAGGTCTGTTGATAAACAGCTGTAATCATGTCTGTCCTGCTGGTAGAGGTCTGTTGATAAACAGCTGTAATCATGTCTGTCCTGCTGGTAGAGGTCTGTTGATAAACAGCTGTAATCATGTCTGTCCTGCTGGTAGAGGTCTGTTGATAAACAGCTGTAATCATGTCTGTCCTGCTGGTAGAGGTCTGTTGATAAACAGCTGTAATCATGTCTGTCCTGCTGGTAGAGGTCTGTTGATAAACAGCTGTAATCATGTCTGTCCTGCTGGTAGAGGTCTGTTGATAAACAGCTGTAATCATGTCTGTCCTGCTGGTAGAGGTCTGTTGATAAACAGCTGTAATCATGTCTGTCCTGCTGGTAGAGGTCTGTTGATAAACAGCTGTAATCATGTCTGTCCTGCTGGTAGAGGTCTGTTGATAAACAGCTGTAATCATGTCTGTCCTGCTGGTAGAGGTCTGTTGATAAACAGCTGTAATCATGTCTGTCCTGCTGGTAGAGGTCTGTTGATAAACAGCTGTAATCATGTCTGTCCTGCTGGTAGAGGTCTGTTGATAAACAGCTGTAATCATGTCTGTCCTGCTGGTAGAGGTCTGTTGATAAACAGCTGTAATCATGTCTGTCCTGCTGGTAGGGTCTGTTGATAAACAGCTGTAATCATGTCTGTCCTGCTGGTAGAGGTCTGTTGATAAACAGCTGTAATCATGTCTGTCCTGCTGGTAGAGGTCTGTTGATAAACAGCTGTAATCATGTCTGTCCTGCTGGTAGAGGTCTGTTGATAAACAGCTGTAATCATGTCTGTCCTGCTGGTAGAGGTCTGTTGATAAACAGCTGTAATCATGTCTGTCCTGCTGGTAGAGGTCTGTTGATAAACAGCTGTAATCATGTCTGTCCTGCTGGTAGAGGTCTGTTGATAAACAGCTGTAATCATGTCTGTCCTGCTGGTAGAGGTCTGTTGATAAACAGCTGTAATCATGTCTGTCCTGCTGGAGGGTCTGTTGATAAACAGCTGTAATCATGTCTGTCCTGCTGGTAGAGGTCTGTTGATAAACAGCTGTAATCATGTCTGTCCTGCTGGTAGAGGTCTGTTGATAAACAGCTGTAATCATGTCTGTCCTGCTGGTAGAGGTCTGTTGATAAACAGCTGTAATCATGTCTGTCCTGCTGGTAGAGGTCTGTTGATAAACAGCTGTAATCATGTCTGTCCTGCTGGTAGAGGTCTGTTGATAAACAGCTGTAATCATGTCTGTCCTGCTGGTAGAGGTCTGTTGATAAACAGCTGTAATCATGTCTGTCCTGCTGGTAGAGGTCTGTTGATAAACAGCTGTAATCATGTCTGTCCTGCTGGTAGAGGTCTGTTGATAAACAGCTGTAATCATGTCTGTCCTGCTGGTAGAGGTCTGTTGATAAACAGCTGTAATCATGTCTGTCCTGCTGGTAGAGGTCTGTTGATAAACAGCTGTAATCATGTCTGTCCTGCTGGTAGAGGTCTGTTGATAAACAGCTGTAATCATGTCTGTCCTGCTGGTAGAGGTCTGTTGATAAACAGCTGTAATCATGTCTGTCCTGCTGGTAGAGGTCTGTTGATAAACAGCTGTAATCATGTCTGTCCTGCTGGTAGAGGTCTGTTGATAAACAGCTGTAATCATGTCTGTCCTGCTGGTAGAGGTCTGTTGATAAACAGCTGTAATCATGTCTGTCCTGCTGGTAGAGGTCTGTTGATAAACAGCTGTAATCATGTCTGTCCTGCTGGTAGAGGTCTGTTGATAAACAGCTGTAATCATGTCTGTCCTGCTGGTAGAGGTCTGTTGATAAACAGCTGTAATCATGTCTGTCCTGCTGGTAGAGGTCTGTTGATAAACAGCTGTAATCATGTCTGTCCTGCTGGTAGAGGTCTGTTGATAAACAGCTGTAATCATGTCTGTCCTGCTGGTAGAGGTCTGTTGATAAACAGCTGTAATCATGTCTGTCCTGCTGGTAGAGGTCTGTTGATAAACAGCTGTAATCATGTCTGTCCTGCTGGAGGTCTGTTGATAAACAGCTGTAATCATGTCTGTCCTGCTGGTAGAGGTCTGTTGATAAACAGCTGTAATCATGTCTGTCCTGCTGGTAGAGGTCTGTTGATAAACAGCTGTAATCATGTCTGTCCTGCTGGTCTGTTGATAAACAGCTGTAATCATGTCTGTCCTGCTGGTCTGTTGATAAACAGCTGTAATCATGTCTGTCCCTGCTGGTAGAGGTCTGTTGATAAACAGCTGTAATCATGTCTGTCCTGCTGGTAGAGGTCTGTTGATAAACAGCTGTAATCATGTCTGTCCTGCTGGTAGAGGTCTGTTGATAAACAGCTGTAATCATGTCTGTCCTGCTGGTAGAGGTCTGTTGATAAACAGCTGTAATCATGTCTGTCCTGCTGGTAGAGGTCTGTTGATAAACAGCTGTAATCATGTCTGTCCTGCTGGTAGAGGTCTGTTGATAAACAGCTGTAATCATGTCTGTCCTGCTGGTCTGTTGATAAACAGCTGTAATCATGTCTGTCCTGCTGGTCTGTTGATAAACAGCTGTAATCATGTCTGTCCTGCTGGTCTGTTGATAAACAGCTGTAATCATGTCTGTCCTGCTGGTAGAGGTCTGTTGATAAACAGCTGTAATCATGTCTGTCCTGCTGGTAGAGGTCTGTTGATAAACAGCTGTAATCATGTCTGTCCTGCTGGTAGAGGTCTGTTGATAAACAGCTGTAATCATGTCTGTCCTGCTGGTAGAGGTCTGTTGATAAACAGCTGTAATCATGTCTGTCCTGCTGGTAGAGGTCTGTTGATAAACAGCTGTAATCATGTCTGTCCTGCTGGTAGAGGTCTGTTGATAAACAGCTGTAATCATGTCTGTCCTGCTGGTCTGTTGATAAACAGCTGTAATCATGTCTGTCCTGCTGGTCTGTTGATAAACAGCTGTAATCATGTCTGTCCTGCTGGTAGAGGTCTGTTGATAAACAGCTGTAATCATGTCTGTCCTGCTGGTCTGTTGATAAACAGCTGTAATCATGTCTGTCCTGCTGGTCTGTTGATAAACAGCTGTAATCATGTCTGTCCTGCTGGTCTGTTGATAAACAGCTGTAATCATGTCTGTCCTGCTGGTAGAGGTCTGTTGATAAACAGCTGTAATCATGTCTGTCCTGCTGGTAGAGGTCTGTTGATAAACAGCTGTAATCATGTCTGTCCTGCTGGTAGAGGTCTGTTGATAAACAGCTGTAATCATGTCTGTCCTGCTGGTCTGTTGATAAACAGCTGTAATCATGTCTGTCCTGCTGGTCTGTTGATAAACAGCTGTAATCATGTCTGTCCCTGCTGGTAGAGGTCTGTTGATAAACAGCTGTAATCATGTCTGTCCTGCTGGTAGAGGTCTGTTGATAAACAGCTGTAATCATGTCTGTCCTGCTGGTAGAGGTCTGTTGATAAACAGCTGTAATCATGTCTGTCCTGCTGGTCTGTTGATAAACAGCTGTAATCATGTCTGTCCTGCTGGTCTGTTGATAAACAGCTGTAATCATGTCTGTCCTGCTGGTCTGTTGATAAACAGCTGTAATCATGTCTGTCCTGCTGGTCTGTTGATAAACAGCTGTAATCATGTCTGTCCTGCTGGTCTGTTGATAAACAGCTGTAATCATGTCTGTCCTGCTGGTCTGTTGATAAACAGCTGTAATCATGTCTGTCCTGCTGGTCTGTTGATAAACAGCTGTAATCATGTCTGTCCTGCTGGTCTGTTGATAAACAGCTGTAATCATGTCTGTCCTGCTGGTCTGTTGATAAACAGCTGTAATCATGTCTGTCCTGCTGGTCTGTTGATAAACAGCTGTAATCATGTCTGTCCTGCTGGTAGAGGTCTGTTGATAAACAGCTGTAATCATGTCTGTCCTGCTGGTAGAGGTCTGTTGATAAACAGCTGTAATCATGTCTGTCCTGCTGGTCTGTTGATAAACAGCTGTAATCATGTCTGTCCTGCTGGTAGAGGTCTGTTGATAAACAGCTGTAATCATGTCTGTCCTGCTGGTAGAGGTCTGTTGATAAACAGCTGTAATCATGTCTGTCCTGCTGGTAGAGGTCTGTTGATAAACAGCTGTAATCATGTCTGTCCTGCTGGTAGAGGTCTGTTGATAAACAGCTGTAATCATGTCTGTCCTGCTGGTCTGTTGATAAACAGCTGTAATCATGTCTGTCCTGCTGGTCTGTTGATAAACAGCTGTAATCATGTCTGTCCCTGCTGGTCTGTTGATAAACAGCTGTAATCATGTCTGTCCTGCTGGTAGAGGTCTGTTGATAAACAGCTGTAATCATGTCTGTCCCTGCTGGTCTGTTGATAAACAGCTGTAATCATGTCTGTCCTGCTGGTCTGTTGATAAACAGCTGTAATCATGTCTGTCCCTGCTGGTCTGTTGATAAACAGCTGTAATCATGTCTGTCCTGCTGGTAGAGGTCTGTTGATAAACAGCTGTAATCATGTCTGTCCTGCTGGTAGAGGTCTGTTGATAAACAGCTGTAATCATGTCTGTCCTGCTGGTAGAGGTCTGTTGATAAACAGCTGTAATCATGTTTGTCCTGCTGGTCTGTTGATAAACAGCTGTAATCATGTCTGTCCTGCTGGTAGAGGTCTGTTGATAAACAGCTGTAATCATGTCTGTCCCTGCTGGTAGAGGTCTGTTGATAAACAGCTGTAATCATGTCTGTCCTGCTGGTAGAGGTCTGTTGATAAACAGCTGTAATCATGTCTGTCCTGCTGGTAGAGGTCTGTTGATAAACAGCTGTAATCATGTCTGTCCTGCTGGTAGAGGTCTGTTGATAAACAGCTGTAATCATGTCTGTCCTGCTGGTAGAGGTCTGTTGATAAACAGCTGTAATCATGTCTGTCCTGCTGGTAGAGGTCTGTTGATAAACAGCTGTAATCATGTCTGTCCTGCTGGTCTGTTGATAAACAGCTGTAATCATGTCTGTCCTGCTGGTAGAGGTCTGTTGATAAACAGCTGTAATCATGTCTGTCCTGCTGGTAGAGGTCTGTTGATAAACAGCTGTAATCATGTCTGTCCTGCTGGTCTGTTGATAAACAGCTGTAATCATGTCTGTCCTGCTGGTAGAGGTCTGTTGATAAACAGCTGTAATCATGTCTGTCCCTGCTGGTAGAGGTCTGTTGATAAACAGCTGTAATCATGTCTGTCCTGCTGGTAGAGGTCTGTTGATAAACAGCTGTAATCATGTCTGTCCTGCTGGTAGAGGTCTGTTGATAAACAGCTGTAATCATGTCTGTCCTGCTGGTAGAGGTCTGTTGATAAACAGCTGTAATCATGTCTGTCCCTGCTGGTAGAGGTATGTTGATAAACAGCTGTAATCATGTCTGTCCTTCTGGTAGAGGTCTGTTGCTATGTTGATGGATGGGGCCTTGTCTCCTCTCTTCAACTAGGGGGGAAACAGTGATGCTATGTTGATGGATGGGACCTTGTCTCCTCTCTTCAACTGAGGGGAAACAGTGATGCTATGTTGATGGATGGGACCTTGTCTCCTCTCTTCAACTGAGGGAGAAACAGTGATGCTATGTTGATGGATGGGGCCTTGTCTCCTCTCTTCAACTGAGGGGAAACAGTGATGCTATGTTGATGGATGGGGCCTTGTCTCCTCTCTTCAACTGAGGGGAAACAGTGATGCTATGTTGATGGATGGGGCCTTGTCTCCTCTCTTCAACTGAGGGGAAACAGTGATGCTATGTTGATGGATGGGACCTTGTCTCCTCTCTTCAACTGAGGGGAAACAGTGATGCTATGTTGATGGATGGGGCCTTGTCTCCTCTCTTCAACTGAGGGGAAACAGTGATGCTATGTTGATGGATGGGACCTTGTCTCCTCTCTTCAACTAGGGAGAAACAGTGATGCTATGTTGATGGATGGGGCCTTGTCTCCTCTCTTCAACTGAGGGGAAACAGTGATGCTATGTTGATGGATGGGGCCTTGTCTCCTCTCTTCAACTAGGGGGAAACAGTGATGCTATGTTGATGGATGGGGCCTTGTCTCCTCTCTTCAACTGAGGGGAAACAGTGATGCTATGTTGATGGATGGGGCCTTGTCTCCTCTCTTCAACTAGGGGGAAACAGTGATGCTATGTTGATGGATGGGGCCTTGTCTCCTCTCTTCAACTAGGGAGAAACAGTGATACTATGTTGATGGATGGGGCCTTGTCTCCTCTCTTCAACTAGGGAGAAACAGTGATGCTATGTTGATGGATGGGGCCTTGTCTCCTCTCTTCAACTAGGGGGAAACAGTGATGCTATGTTGATGGATGGGGCCTTGTCTCCTCTCTTCAACTGAGGGGAAACAGTGATGCTATGTTGATGGATGGGGCCTTGTCTCCTCTCTTCAACTAGGGAGAAACAGTGATGCTATGTTGATGGATGGGGCCTTGTCTCCTCTCTTCAACTGAGGGGAAACAGTGATGCTATGTTGATGGATGGGGCCTTGTCTCCTCTCTTCAACTGAGGGGAAACAGTGATGCTATGTTGATGGATGGGACCTTGTCTCCTCTCTTCAACTGAGGGGAAACAGTGATGCTATGTTGATGGATGGGGCCTTGTCTCCTCTCTTCAACTGAGGGGAAACAGTGATGCTATGTTGATGGATGGGGCCTTGTCTCCTCTCTTCAACTAGGGAGAAACAGTGATGCTATGTTGATGGATGGGGCCTTGTCTCCTCTCTTCAACTGAGGGAGAAACAGTGATGCTATGTTGATGGATGGGGCCTTGTCTCCTCTCTTCAACTAGGGAGAAACAGTGATGCTATGTTGATGGATGGGACCTTGTCTCCTCTCTTCAACTGAGGGGAAACAGTGATGCTATGTTGATGGATGGGGCCTTGTCTCCTCTCTTCAACTGAGGGGAAACAGTGATGCTATGTTGATGGATGGGGCCTTGTCTCCTCTCTTCAACTAGGGGGAAACAGTGATGCTATGTTGATGGATGGGGCCTTGTCTCCTCTCTTCAACTGAGGGGGAAACAGTGATGCTATGTTGATGGATGGGGCCTTGTCTCCTCTCTTCAACTGAGGGGAAACAGTGATGCTATGTTGATGGATGGGGCCTTGTCTCCTCTCTTCAACTAGGGGGAAACAGTGATGCTATGTTGATGGATGGGACCTTGTCTCCTCTCTTCAACTGAGGGGAAACAGTGATGCTATGTTGATGGATGGGGCCTTGTCTCCTCTCTTCAACTAGGGGGAAACAGTGATGCTATGTTGATGGATGGGGCCTTGTCTCCTCTCTTCAACTGAGGGGGAAACAGTGATGCTATGTTGATGGATGGGGCCTTGTCTCCTCTCTTCAACTGAGGGGAAACAGTGATGCTATGTTGATGGATGGGGCCTTGTCTCCTCTCTTCAACTGAGGGGAAACAGTGATGCTATGTTGATGGATGGGGCCTTGTCTCCTCTCTTCAACTAGGGAGAAACAGTGATGCTATGTTGATGGATGGGGCCTTGTCTCCTCTCTTCAACTGAGGGGAAACAGTGATGCTATGTTGATGGATGGGGCCTTGTCTCCTCTCTTCAACTGAGGGAGAAACAGTGATGCTATGTTGATGGATGGGGCCTTGTCTCCTCTCTTCAACTGAGGGGAAACAGTGATGCTATGTTGATGGATGGGGCCTTGTCTCCTCTCTTCAACTAGGGAGAAACAGTGATGCTATGTTGATGGATGGGGCCTTGTCTCCTCTCTTCAACTGAGGGGAAACAGTGATGCTATGTTGATGGATGGGGCCTTGTCTCCTCTCTTCAACTAGGGGGAAACAGTGATGCTATGTTGATGGATGGGGCCTTGTCTCCTCTCTTCAACTGAGGGGAAACAGTGATGCTATGTTGATGGATGGGACCTTGTCTCCTCTCTTCAACTGAGGGGAAACAGTGATGCTATGTTGATGGATGGGGCCTTGTCTCCTCTCTTCAACTAGGGAGAAACAGTGATGCTATGTTGATGGATGGGGCCTTGTCTCCTCTCTTCAACTAGGGGGAAACAGTGATGCTATGTTGATGGATGGGGCCTTGTCTCCTCTCTTCAACTGAGGGGAAACAGTGATGCTATGTTGATGGATGGGGCCTTGTCTCCTCTCTTCAACTGAGGGGAAACAGTGATGCTATGTTGATGGATGGGGCCTTGTCTCCTCTCTTCAACTAGGGGGAAACAGTGATGCTATGTTGATGGATGGGGCCTTGTCTCCTCTCTTCAACTAGGGAGAAACAGTGATGCTATGTTGATGGATGGGGCCTTGTCTCCTCTCTTCAACTGAGGGGAAACAGTGATGCTATGTTGATGGATGGGGCCTTGTCTCCTCTCTTCAACTGAGGGGAAACAGTGATGCTATGTTGATGGATGGGGCCTTGTCTCCTCTCTTCAACTGAGGGGAAACAGTGATGCTATGTTGATGGATGGGGCCTTGTCTCCTCTCTTCAACTAGGGAGAAACAGTGATGCTATGTTGATGGATGGGGCCTTGTCTCCTCTCTTCAACTAGGGGGAAACAGTGATGCTATGTTGATGGATGGGGCCTTGTCTCCTCTCTTCAACTGAGGGGAAACAGTGATGCTATGTTGATGGATGGGGCCTTGTCTCCTCTCTTCAACTAGGGGGAAACAGTGATGCTATGTTGATGGATGGGGCCTTGTCTCCTCTCTTCAACTAGGGGGAAACAGTGATGCTATGTTGATGGATGGGGCCTTGTCTCCTCTCTTCAACTAGGGGGAAACAGTGATGCTATGTTGATGGATGGGGCCTTGTCTCCTCTCTTCAACTGAGGGGAAACAGTGATGCTATGTTGATGGATGGGGCCTTGTCTCCTCTCTTCAACTAGGGGGAAACAGTGATGCTATGTTGATGGATGGGGCCTTGTCTCCTCTCTTCAACTAGGGGGAAACAGTGATGCTATGTTGATGGATGGGGCCTTGTCTCCTCTCTTCAACTAGGGGGAAACAGTGATGCTATGTTGATGGATGGGGCCTTGTCTCCTCTCTTCAACTGAGGGGAAACAGTGATGCTATGTTGATGGATGGGGCCTTGTCTCCTCTCTTCAACTGAGGGGAAACAGTGATGCTATGTTGATGGATGGGGCCTTGTCTCCTCTCTTCAACTAGGGAGAAACAGTGATGCTATGTTGATGGATGGGGCCTTGTCTCCTCTCTTCAACTGAGGGGAAACAGTGATGCTATGTTGATGGATGGGGCCTTGTCTCCTCTCTTCAACTGAGGGGAAACAGTGATGCTATGTTGATGGATGGGGCCTTGTCTCCTCTCTTCAACTAGGGGGAAACAGTGATGCTATGTTGATGGATGGGGCCTTGTCTCCTCTCTTCAACTGAGGGGAAACAGTGATGCTATGTTGATGGATGGGGCCTTGTCTCCTCTCTTCAACTGAGGGGAAACAGTGATGCTATGTTGATGGATGGGACCTTGTCTCCTCTCTTCAACTGAGGGGAAACAGTGATGCTATGTTGATGGATGGGACCTTGTCTCCTCTCTTCAACTGAGGGGAAACAGTGATGCTATGTTGATGGATGGGGCCTTGTCTCCTCTCTTCAACTAGGGGGAAACAGTGATGCTATGTTGATGGATGGGACCTTGTCTCCTCTCTTCAACTGAGGGAGAAACAGTGATGCTATGTTGATGGATGGGGCCTTGTCTCCTCTCTTCAACTGAGGGGAAACAGTGATGCTATGTTGATGGATGGGGCCTTGTCTCCTCTCTTCAACTGAGGGGAAACAGTGATGCTATGTTGATGGATGGGGCCTTGTCTCCTCTCTTCAACTGAGGGGAAACAGTGATGCTATGTTGATGGATGGGACCTTGTCTCCTCTCTTCAACTGAGGGGAAACAGTGATGCTATGTTGATGGATGCGGCCTTGTCTCCTCTCTTCAACTGAGGGGAAACAGTGATGCTATGTTGATGGATGGGACCTTGTCTCCTCTCTTCAACTGAGGGGAAACAGTGATGCTATGTTGATGGATGGGACCTTGTCTCCTCTCTTCAACTGAGGGGAAACAGTGATGCTATGTTGATGGATGGGGCCTTGTCTCCTCTCTTCAACTAGGGGGAAACAGTGATGCTATGTTGATGGATGGGGCCTTGTCTCCTCTCTTCAACTGAGGGGAAACAGTGATGCTATGTTGATGGATGGGACCTTGTCTCCTCTCTTCAACTGAGGGGAAACAGTGATGCTATGTTGATGGATGGGGCCTTGTCTCCTCTCTTCAACTGAGGGGAAACAGTGATGCTATGTTGATGGATGGGGCCTTGTCTCCTCTCTTCAACTGAGGGGAAACAGTGATGCTATGTTGATGGATGCGGCCTTGTCTCCTCTCTTCAACTGAGGGGAAACAGTGATGCTATGTTGATGGATGGGACCTTGTCTCCTCTCTTCAACTGAGGGGAAACAGTGATGCTATGTTGATGGATGGGACCTTGTCTCCTCTCTTCAACTGAGGGGAAACAGTGATGCTATGTTGATGGATGGGGCCTTGTCTCCTCTCTTCAACTAGGGGGAAACAGTGATGCTATGTTGATGGATGGGGCCTTGTCTCCTCTCTTCAACTGAGGGGAAACAGTGATGCTATGTTGATGGATGGGGCCTTGTCTCCTCTCTTCAACTGAGGGGAAACAGTGATGCTATGTTGATGGATGGGGCCTTGTCTCCTCTCTTCAACTGAGGGGAAACAGTGATGCTATGTTGATGGATGGGGCCTTGTCTCCTCTCTTCAACTAGGGAGAAACAGTGATGCTATGTTGATGGATGGGGCCTTGTCTCCTCTCTTCAACTGAGGGGAAACAGTGATGCTATGTTGATGGATGGGGCCTTGTCTCCTCTCTTCAACTGAGGGGAAACAGTGATGCTATGTTGATGGATGGGGCCTTGTCTCCTCTCTTCAACTGAGGGGAAACAGTGATGCTATGTTGATGGATGGGACCTTGTCTCCTCTCTTCAACTAGGGGGAAACAGTGATGCTATGTTGATGGATGGGGCCTTGTCTCCTCTCTTCAACTGAGGGGAAACAGTGATGCTATGTTGATGGATGGGACCTTCACTCCTCCGGTCTTTGCTCATCCTCCCTCCTTCAGGCTTTTCATCACGTTGTAGAGACGTGAACATAGAAACGGAGTTTCCAGATATATCTGTGTTGAGCAATGGGCTGCGTTCTCTATGCAGATTCCAAGGACAAAGATTGAATCTAACCTGAGAACACGTTCTCATTCAGTGGCCGAGTTCCTCAGTGTTTTGTATTTCTGATAACATGTGAAACAAGCCTTAGTTTAATGTCAGTGTTCATGAGATTATAAAGGACTGTTCTAGTCCTACTGCTGGACCACTCATAGTGGAGCAATTTAAAGTAATCTGACTCGTCCCTCAATGCTAGCACCTTAGGTGCAACAAATGTGCTTAAGAAATCAAAACATTATAATCATGATAATTAGTATTAGTAGTATCTGGACGCTTAGAGAACTACAGCCCTCATAACACTCAGAGAACTACAACCGTCATAACACTCAGAGAACTACAACCTCTAATAACACTCAGAGAACTACAACCTCTAATAACACTCAGAGAACTACAGCCGTCATAACACTCAGAGAACTACAACCTCTAATAACACTCAGAGAACTACAACCTCTAATAACACTCAGAGAACTACAGCCGTCATAACACTCAGAGAACTACAACCTCTAATAACACTCAGAGAACTACAACCTCTAATAACACTCAGAGAACTACAACCTCTAATAACACTCAGAGAACTACAGCCCTCATAACACTCAGAGAACTACAGCCCTCATAACACTCAGAGAACTACAACCGTCATAACACTCAGAGAACTACAGCCCTCATAACACTCAGAGAACTACAACCTCTAATAACACTCAGAGAACTACAACCTCTAATAACACTCAGAGAACTACAGCCGTCATAACACTCAGAGAACTACAGCCCTCATAACACTCAGAGAACTACAACCTCTAATAACACTCAGAGAACTACAACCTCTAATAACACTCAGAGAACTACAGCCGTCATAACACTCAGAGAACTACAACCTCTAATAACACTCAGAGAACTACAACCTCTAATAACACTCAGAGAACTACAGCCGTCATAACACTCAGAGAACTACAGCCCTCATAACACTCAGAGAACTACAACCTCTAATAACACTCAGAGAACTACAACCTCTAATAACACTCAGAGAACTACAACCTCAAATAACACTCAGAGAACTACAACCTTCCATAACACTCAGAGAACTACAACCTCTAATAACACTCAGAGAACTACAACCTCTAATAACACTCGGAGAACTACAACCTTCCAGAACACTCTGTCTCACTTCATCTCTCTCTCTCTCTCTCTCCACCTATCTCTCCCTCCCCCTGCCTCCCCCGGCCCAGAATGCAACAGTGCACAACAGTAATTAATATCCTCAAGGTCAATTATGTTCTAGTTTAAATCCTAATGAGGAAAGCCTCCCTGAGGTTGTTATTAGAAAGAGGCTCTTTAGCAGGAAAATAGTTCTACATATGTTACCTATTATGGGATAGAAGAAAACCAGGTGTATTTCTCCTGGTATCATTCTATGTTTAGGAGGTAGTGTAGACCAGACCAGGTGTGTTCTCCTGGTATCATTCTATGTTTAGGAGGTAGTGTAGACCAGACCAGGTGTGAGGAGGTAGTGTAGACCGGACCAGGTGTGAGGAGGTAGTGTAGACCAGACCAGGTTTATTCTCCTGGTATCATTCTATGTTTAGGAGGTAGTGCAGACCAGACCAGGTGTGAGGAGGTAGTGTAGACCGGACCAGGTGTGAGGAGGTAGTGTAGACCGGACCAGGTGTGAGGAGGTAGCGTAGACCGGACCAGGTGTGAGGAGGTAGTGTAGACCGGACCAGGTGTGAGGTAGTGTAGACCAGACCAGGTGTATTCTCCTGGTATCATTCTATGTTTAGGAGGTAGTGTAGACCAGACCAGGTGTATTCTCCTGGTATCATTCTATGTTTAGGAGGTAGTGTAGACCGGACCAGGTGTGAGGAGGTAGTGTAGACCAGACCAGGTGTGAGGAGGTAGTGTAGACCAGACCAGGTGTGAGAAGGTAGTGTAGACCGGACCAGATGTATTCTCCTGGTATCATTCTATGTTTAGGAGGTAGTGTAGACCGGACCAGGTGTGAGGAGGTAGTGTAGACCAGACCAGGTGTGAGGAGGTAGTGTAGACCAGACCAGGTGTGAGAAGGTAGTGTAGACCGGACCAGGTGTGAGGAGGTAGTGTAGACCAGACCAGGTGTATTCTCCTGGTATCATTCTATGTTTAGGAGGTAGTGTAGACCAGACCAGGTGTATTCTACAGATATCATTCTATGTTTAGGAGGTAGTGTAGACCGGACCAGGTGTGAGGAGGTAGTGTAGACCAGACCAGGTGTATTCTACAGGTATCATTCTATGTTTAGGAGGTAGTGTAGACCGGACCAGGTGTATTCTCCTGGTATCATTCTATGTTTAGGAGGTAGTGTAGACCGGACCAGGTGTGAGGAGGTAGTGTAGACCAGACCAGGTGTATTCTACAGATATCATTCTATGTTTAGGAGGTAGTGTAGACCGGACCAGGTGTGAGGAGGTAGTGTAGACCAGACCAGGTGTATTTCTCCTGGTATCATTCTATGTTTAGGAGGTAGTGTAGACCAGACCAGGTGTGAGGAGGTAGTGTAGACCAGACCAGGTGTATTTCTCCTGGTATCATTCTATGTTTAGGAGGTAGTGTAGACCAGACCAGGTGTATTTCTCCTGGTATCATTCTATGTTTAGGAGGTAGTGTAGACCAGACCAGGTGTGAGGAGGTAGTGTAGACCGGACCAGGTGTGAGGAGATAGTGTAGACCGGACCAGGTGTGAGGAGGTAGTGTAGACCAGACCAGGTGTATTTCTCCTGGTATCATTCTATGTTTAGGAGGTAGTTTAGACCGGACCAGGTGTGAGGAGGTAGTGTAGACCAGACCAGGTGTATTTCTCCTGGTATCATTCTATGTTTAGGAGGTAGTGTAGACCAGACCAGGTGTGAGGAGGTAGTGTAGACCAGACCAGGTGTGAGGAGGTAGTGTAGACCAGACCAGGTGTATTTCTCCTGGTATCATTCTATGTTTAGGAGGTAGTTTAGACCGGACCAGGTGTGAGGAGGTAGTGTAGACCAGACCAGGTGTATTTCTCCTGGTATCATTCTATGTTTAGGAGGTAGTGTAGACCAGACCAGGTGTGAGGAGGTAGTGTAGACCAGACCAGGTGTATTTCTCCTGGTATCATTCTATGTTTAGGAGGTAGTGTAGACCGGACCAGGTGTGAGGAGGTAGTGTAGACCAGACCAGGTGTATTTCTCCTGGTATCATTCTATGTTTAGTGTGAAGTCAAACCCAGAGCCAACTCTTCATACATATATCTGCTGGTACAGGACACCAGCCTGATTCTGTGCGTGTGTGTCTTGTCGTGTAATTATGTACTACAGGATATAATGCAGACTGTCGAGCCACAGATCCCAGATCTGTTGTAAATAATTAAGACAATCTGCCTTGGGCCATGTCTCCTTATTCCACCGCTGAGCCTGGCTGGGATGCCTTTTTTTAATCCATAATGTTCCTTAGTAATGATAATGTTGTATAATGGATGTGATAGAATGAGGTTTTGATTGAGATGTATCAGAGACGGCACTAAAGGGACGGATGGACACGGCTGCCGTTAGCCGGTCAGAGGAGAGAAGGATGGACACGGCTGCCGTTAGCCGGTCTGAGGAGAGACGGAACTAAAGGGACGGATGGACACGGCTGCCGTTAGCCAGTCAGAGGAGAGACGGAACTAAAGGGACAGATGGACACGGCTGCCGTTAGCCAGTCAGAGGAGAGAAGGATGGACACGGCTGCCGTTAGCCGGTCAGAGGAGAGACGGCACTAAAGGGACGGATGGACACGGCTGCCGTTAGCCGGTCAGAGGAGAGACGGATGGACACGGCTGCCGTTAGCCGGTCAGAGGAGAGACGGATGGACACGGCTGCCGTTAGCCAGTCAGAGGAGAGACGGATGGACACGGCTGCCGTTAGCCGGTCAGAGGAGAGAAGGATGGACACGGCTGCCGTTAGCCGGTCAGAGGAGAGACGGAACTAAAGGGACGGATGGACACGGCTGCCGTTAGCCGGTCAGAGGAGAGACGGAACTAAAGGGACGGATGGACACGGCTGCCGTTAGCCAGTCAGAGGAGAGACGGATGGACACGGCTGCCGTTAGCCGGTCAGAGGAGAGACGGATGGACACGGCTGCCGTTAGCCAGTCAGAGGAGAGACGGATGGACACGGCTGCCGTTAGCCAGTCAGAGGAGAGACGGATGGACACGGCTGCCGTTAGCCGGTCAGAGGAGAGAAGGATGGACACGGCTGCCGTTAGCCGGTCAGAGGAGAGACGGAACTAAAGGGACGGATGGACACGGCTGCCGTTAGCCAGTCAGAGGAGAGACGGATGGACACGGCTGCCGTTAGTCGGTCAGAGGAGAGACGGAACTAAAGGGACGGATGGACACGGCTGCCGTTAGCCGGTCAGAGGAGAGACGGAACTAAAGGGCCGGATGGACACGGCTGCCGTTAGCCGCTCTGTATCAGAGACGGAACTAAAGGGCCGGATGGACACGGCTGCCGTTAGCCGGTCAGAGGAGAGACGGAACTAAAGGGACGGATGGACACGGCTGCCGTTAGCCGGTCAGAGGAGAGACGGCACTAAAGGGACGGATGGACACGGCTGCCGTTAGCCGGTCAGAGGAGAGACGGAACTAAAGGGAAGGATGGACACGGCTGCCGTTAGCCGGTCTGAGGAGAGACGGAACTAAAGGGACGGATGGACACGGCTGCCGTTAGCCGGTCAGAGGAGAGACGGAACTAAAGGGACGGATGGACACGGCTGCTGTTAGCCGGTCAGAGGAGAGACGGATGGACACGGCTGCCGTTAGCCGGTCAGAGGAGAGACGGAACTAAAGGGACGGATGGACACGGCTGCCGTTAGCCAGTCAGAGGAGAGACGGATGGACACGGCTGCCGTTAGCCAGTCAGAGGAGAGACGGATGGACACGGCTGCCGTTAGCCGGTCTGAGGAGAGACGGAACTAAAGGGACGGATGGACACGGCTGCCGTTAGCCGGTCAGAGGAGAGACGGAACTAAAGGGACGGATGGACACGGCTGCCGTTAGCCGGTCTGAGAGGAGACGGAACTAAAGGGACGGATGGACACGGCTGCCGTTAGCCGGTCTGAGAGGAGACGGAACTAAAGGGACGGATGGACACGGCTGCCGTTAGCCGGTCAGAGAGGAGACGGAACTAAAGGGACGGATGGACACGGCTGCCGTTAGCCGGTCTGAGGAGAGACGGAACTAAAGGGACGGATGGACACGGCTGCCGTTAGCCAGTCAGAGGAGAGACGGAACTAAAGGGACGGATGGACACGGCTGCCGTTAGCCGGTCAGAGGAGAGACGGAACTAAAGGGGCGGATGGACACGGCTGCCGTTAGCCGGTCAGAGGAGAGACGTAACTAAAGGGACGGATGGACACGGCTGCCGTTAGCCGGTCAGAGGAGAGACGGAACTAAAGGGACGGATGGACACGGCTGCCGTTAGCCGGTCAGAGGAGAGACGGAACTAAAGGGACGGATGGACACGGCTGCCGTTAGCCGGTCAGAGGAGACGGAACTAAAGGGGCGGATGGACACGGCTGCCGTTAGCCGGTCAGAGGAGAGACGGAACTAAAGGGACGGATGGACACGGCTGCCGTTAGCCGGTCTGAGGAGAGACGGAACTAAAGGGACGGATGGACACGGCTGCCGTTAGCCGGTCTGAGGAGAGACGGAACTAAAGGGACGGATGGACACGGCTGCCGTTAGCCGGTCAGAGGAGAGACGGAACTAAAGGGGCGGATGGACACGGCTGCCGTTAGCCAGTCAGAGGAGAGACGGAACTAAAGGGGCGGATGGACACGGCTGCCGTTAGCCGGTCTGAGGAGAGACGGAACTAAAGGGGCGGATGGACACGGCTGCCGTTAGCCAGTCAGAGGAGAGACGGAACTAAAGGGACGGATGGACACGGCTGCCGTTAGCCGGTCTGAGGAGAGACGGAACTAAAGGGACGGATGGACACGGCTGCCGTTAGCCGGTCAGAGGAGAGACGGATGGACACGGCTGCCGTTAGCCGGTCTGAGGAGAGACGGAACTAAAGGGACGGATGGACACGGCTGCCGTTAGCCTGTCAGAGGAGAGACGGAACTAAAGGGACGGATGGACACGGCTGCCGTTAGCCAGTCAGAGGAGAGACGGAACTAAAGGGCCGGATGGACACGGCTGCCGTTAGCCGGTCAGAGGAGAGACGGATGGACACGGCTGCCGTTAGCCGGTCTGAGGAGAGACGGAACTAAAGGGACGGATGGACACGGCTGCCGTTAGCCAGTCAGAGGAGAGACGGAACTAAAGGGACGGATGGACACGGCTGCCGTTAGCCAGTCAGAGGAGAGACGGAACTAAAGGGACGGATGGACACGGCTGCCGTTAGCCGGTCAGTATCAGAGACGGCACTAAAGAGACGGATGGACACGGCTGCCGTTAGCCGGTCAGTATCAGAGACGGAACTAAAGGGACGGATGGACACGGCTGCCGTTAGCCGGTCTGAGGAGAGACTGAACTAAAGGGCCGGATGGACACGGCTGCCGTTAGCCGGTCAGAGGAGAGACTGAACTAAAGGGACGGATGGACACGGCTGCCGTTAGCCAGTCAGAGGAGAGACGGTACTAAAGGGACGGATGGACACGGCTGCCGTTAGCCGGTCAGAGGAGAGACGGAACTAAAGGGACGGAGCGGATGGACACGGCTGCCGTTAGCCGGTCAGAGGAGAGACGGAACTAAAGGGACGGATGGACACGGCTGCCGTTAGCCGGTCAGAGGAGAGACGGAACTAAAGGGCCGGATGGACACGGCTGCCGTTAGCCGGTCAGAGGAGAGACGGCACTAAAGGGCCGGATGGACACGGCTGCCGTTAGCCGGTCAGAGGAGAGAGGGATGGACACGGCTGCCGTTAGCCGGTCAGAGGAGAGACGGCACTAAAGGGACGGATGGACACGGCTGCCGTTAGCCGGTCAGAGGAGAGACGGAACTAAAGGGACGGATGGACACGGCTGCCGTTAGCCGGTCAGAGGAGAGAAGGATGGACACGGCTGCCGTTAGCCGGTCAGAGGAGAGACGGAACTAAAGAGACGGATGGACACGGCTGCCGTTAGCCGGTCAGAGGAGAGACGGAACTAAAGGGACGGATGGACACGGCTGCCGTTAGCCGGTCAGAGGAGAGAAGGATGGACACGGCTGCCGTTAGCCGGTCAGAGGAGAGACGGAACTAAAGAGACGGATGGACACGGCTGCCGTTAGCCTTATTGGAAGATGGTGATATTGAGTGTGTTTGTGTTTTAACTTTATATTTAGTTCTAATATATGTTTCAATATTCTATTTTTTGGAGAGCTGAGTCTCTTGTAGATTCTGGGGGAGCTGAGTGTCTTGTAGATTCTGGGGGGGCTGAGTCTCTTGTAGATTCTGGGGGAGCTGAGTCTCTTGTAGATTCTGGGGGAGCTGAGTCTCTTGTAGATTCTGGGGGAGCTGAGTCTCTTGTAGATTCTGGGGGGGCTGAGTCTCTTGTAGATTCTGGGGGAGCTGAGTCTCTTGTAGATTCTGGGGGAGTTGTCTTGTAGATTCTGGGGGAGTTGTCTCTTGTAGATTCTGGGGGAGTTGTCTCTTGTAGATTCTGGGGGAGTTGTGTTCTCTTGTAGATTCTGGGGGAGTTGTGTTCTCTTGTAGATTCTGGGGGAGTTGTGTTCTCTTGTAGATTCTGGGGGAGTTGTGTTCTCTTGTAGATTCTGGGGGAGTTGTGTTCTCTTGTAGATTCTGGGGGAGTTGTGTTCTCTTGTAGATTCTGGGGGAGTTGTGTTCTCTTGTAGATTCTGGGGGAGTTGTGTTCTCTTGTAGATTCTGGGGGAGTTGTGTTCTCTTGTAGATTCTGGGGGAGTTGTGTTCTCTTGTAGATTCTGGGGGAGTTGTGTTGTCTTGTAGATTCTGGGGGAGTTGTCTTGTAGATTCTGGGGGAGTTGTTGTCTCTTGTAGATTCTGGGGGAGTTGTGTTCTCTTGTAGATTCTGGGGGAGTTGTGTTCTCTTGTAGATTCTGGGGGAGTTGTGTTCTCTTGTAGATTCTGGGGGAGTTGTTCTCTTGTAGATTCTGGGGGAGTTGTGCTCTCTTGTAGATTCTGGGGGAGTTGTGTTGTCTTGTAGATTCTGGGGGAGTTGTGTTCTCTTGTAGATTCTGGGGGAGTTGTGTTCTCTTGTAGATTCTGGGGGAGTTGTGTTCTCTTGTAGATTCTGGGGGAGTTGTGTTCTCTTGTAGATTCTGGGGAAGTTGTGTTCTCTTGTAGATTCTGGGGGAGTTGTTGTCTTGTAGATTCTGGGGGAGTTGTTGTCTTGTAGATTCTGGGGGAGTTGTCTTGTAGATTCTGGGGGAGTTGTGTTGTCTTGTAGATTCTGGGGGAGTTGTCTTGTAGATTCTGGGGGAGTTGTCTTGTAGATTCTGGGGGAGTTGTGTTCTCTTGTAGATTCTGGGGGAGTTGTCTCTTGTAGATTCTGGGGGAGTTGTTGTCTTGTAGATTCTGGGGGAGTTGTCTTGTAGATTCTGGGGGAGTTGTCTTGTAGATTCTGGGGGAGTTGTGTTCTCTTGTAGATTCTGGGGGAGTTGTCTCTTGTAGATTCTGGGGGAGTTGTTGTCTTGTAGATTCTGGGGGAGTTGTGTTCTCTTGTAGATTCTGGGGGAGTTGTGTTCTCTTGTAGATTCTGGGGGAGTTGTGTTCTCTTGTAGATTCTGGGGGAGTTGTGTTCTCTTGTAGATTCTGGGGGAGTTGTGTTCTCTTGTAGATTCTGGGGGAGTTGTGTTCTCTTGTAGATTCTGGGGGAGTTGTGTTCTCTTGTAGATTCTGGGGGAGTTGTTGTCTTGTAGATTCTGGGGGAGTTGTTGTCTTGTAGATTCTGGGGGAGTTGTTGTCTTGTAGATTCTGGGGGAGTTGTGTTGTCTTGTAGATTCTGGGGGAGTTGTCTTGTAGATTCTGGGGGAGTTGTGTTCTCTTGTAGATTCTGGGGGAGTTGTGTTCTCTTGTAGATTCTGGGGGAGTTGTTCTCTTGTAGATTCTGGGGGAGTTGTGCTCTCTTGTAGATTCTGGGGGAGTTGTGTTGTCTTGTAGATTCTGGGGGAGTTGTGTTCTCTTGTAGATTCTGGGGGAGTTGTGTTCTCTTGTAGATTCTGGGGGAGTTGTGTTCTCTTGTAGATTCTGGGGGAGTTGTGTTCTCTTGTAGATTCTGGGGGAGTTGTGTTCTCTTGTAGATTCTGGGGGAGTTGTGTTGTCTTGTAGATTCTGGGGGAGTTGTCTTGTAGATTCTGGGGGAGTTGTTGTCTCTTGTAGATTCTGGGGGAGTTGTGTTCTCTTGTAGATTCTGGGGGAGTTGTGTTCTCTTGTAGATTCTGGGGGAGTTGTGTTCTCTTGTAGATTCTGGGGGAGTTGTTCTCTTGTAGATTCTGGGGGAGTTGTGCTCTCTTGTAGATTCTGGGGGAGTTGTGTTGTCTTGTAGATTCTGGGGGAGTTGTGTTCTCTTGTAGATTCTGGGGGAGTTGTGTTCTCTTGTAGATTCTGGGGGAGTTGTGTTCTCTTGTAGATTCTGGGGGAGTTGTTCTCTTGTAGATTCTGGGGGAGTTGTGCTCTCTTGTAGATTCTGGGGGAGTTGTGTTCTCTTGTAGATTCTGGGGGAGTTGTGTTCTCTTGTAGATTCTGGGGGAGTTGTTGTCTTGTAGATTCTGGGGGAGTTGTTGTCTTGTAGATTCTGGGGGAGTTGTCTTGTAGATTCTGGGGGAGTTGTGTTGTCTTGTAGATTCTGGGGGAGTTGTCTTGTAGATTCTGGGGGAGTTGTCTTGTAGATTCTGGGGGAGTTGTGTTCTCTTGTAGATTCTGGGGGAGTTGTCTCTTGTAGATTCTGGGGGAGTTGTTGTCTTGTAGATTCTGGGGGAGTTGTGTTCTCTTGAAGATTCTGGGGGAGTTGTGTTGTCTTGTAGATTCTGGGGGAGTTGTCTTGTAGATTCTGGGGGAGTTGTGTTCTCTTGTAGATTCTGGGGGAGTTGTCTCTTGTAGATTCTGGGGGAGTTGTTGTCTTGTAGATTCTGGGGGAGTTGTGTTCTCTTGTAGATTCTGGGGGAGTTGTGTTCTCTTGTAGATTCTGGGGGAGTTGTGTTCTCTTGTAGATTCTTCGGGAGTTGTGTTCTCTTGTAGATTCTGGGGGAGTTGTGTTCTCTTGTAGATTCTGGGGGAGTTGTTGTCTTGTAGATTCTGGGGGAGTTGTTGTCTTGTAGATTCTGGGGGAGTTGTTGTCTTGTAGATTCTGGGGGAGTTGTGTTGTCTTGTAGATTCTGGGGGAGTTGTCTTGTAGATTCTGGGGGAGTTGTGTTCTCTTGTAGATTCTGGGGGAGTTGTCTCTTGTAGATTCTGGGGGAGTTGTCTCTTGTAGATTCTGGGGGAGTTGTGTTCTCTTGTAGATTCTGGGGGAGTTGTTCTCTTGTAGATTCTGGGGGAGTTGTGCTCTCTTGTAGATTCTGGGGGAGTTGTGTTGTCTTGTAGATTCTGGGGGAGTTGTGTTCTCTTGTAGATTCTGGGGGAGTTGTGTTCTCTTGTAGATTCTGGGGGAGTTGTGTTCTCTTGTAGATTCTGGGGGAGTTGTGTTCTCTTGTAGATTCTGGGGGAGTTGTGTTCTCTTGTAGATTCTGGGGGAGTTGTGTTCTCTTGTAGATTCTGGGGGAGTTGTTGTCTTGTAGATTCTGGGGGAGTTGTCTTGTAGATTCTGGGGGAGTTGTCTTGTAGATTCTGGGGGAGTTGTCTTGTAGATTCTGGGGGAGTTGTGTTCTCTTGTAGATTCTGGGGGAGTTGTTGTCTTGTAGATTCTGGGGGAGTTGTGTTCTCTTGTAGATTCTGGGGGAGTTGTCTCTTGTAGATTCTGGGGGAGTTGTTGTCTTGTAGATTCTGGGGGAGTTGTCTTGTAGATTCTGGGGGAGTTCTCTTGTAGATTCTGGGGGAGTTGTTGTCTTGTAGATTCTGGGGGAGTTCTCTTGTAGATTCTGGGGGAGTTGTTGTCTTGTAGATTCTGGGGGAGTTCTCTTGTAGATTCTGGGGGAGTTGTTGTCTTGTAGATTCTGGGGGAGTTGTTGTCTTGTAGATTCTGGGGGAGTTGTGTTGTCTTGTAGATTCTGGGGGAGTTGTTCTCTTGTAGATTCTGGGGGAGTTGTGTTGTCTTGTAGATTCTGGGGGAGTTGTTCTCTTGTAGATTCTGGGGGAGTTGTGTTGTCTTGTAGATTCTGGGGGAGTTGTTGTCTTGTAGATTCTGGGGGAGTTCTCTTGTAGATTCTGGGGGAGTTGTTGTCTTGTAGATTCTGGGGGAGTTGTGTTGTCTTGTAGATTCTGGGGGAGTTGTTCTCTTGTAGATTCTGGGGGAGTTCTCTTGTAGATTCTGGGGGAGTTGTTCTCTTGTAGATTCTGGGGGAGTTGTGTTGTCTTGTAGATTCTGGGGGAGTTGTCTCTTGTAGATTCTGGGGGAGTTGTGCTCTCTTGTAGATTCTGGGGGAGTTGTGTTGTCTTGTAGATTCTGGGGGAGTTGTTGTCTTGTAGATTCTGGGGGAGTTGTTGTCTTGTAGATTCTGGGGGAGTTGTCTCTTGTAGATTCTGGGGGAGTTGTGCTCTCTTGTAGATTCTGGGGGAGTTGTGTTGTCTTGTAGATTCTGGGGGAGTTGTTGTCTTGTAGATTCTGGGGGAGTTGTCTCTTGTAGATTCTGGGGGAGTTGTGTTGTCTTGTAGATTCTGGGGGAGTTATGTTGTCTTGTAGATTCTGGGGGAGTTGTGTTGTCTTGTAGATTCTGGGGGAGTTGTTGTCTTGTAGATTCTGGGGGAGTTATTGTCTTGTAGATTCTGGGGGAGTTGTTGTCTTGTAGATTCTGGGGGAGTTGTCTCTTGTAGATTCTGGGGGAGTTGTTGTCTTGTAGATTCTGGGGGAGTTGTTGTCTTGTAGATTCTGGGGGAGTTATTGTCTTGTAGATTCTGGGGGAGTTGTTGTCTCTTGTAGATTCTGGGGGAGTTGTTGTCTTGTAGATTCTGGGGGAGTTGTCTCTTGTAGATTCTGGGGGAGTTGTTGTCTTGTAGATTCTGGGGGAGTTGTTGTCTTGTAGATTCTGGGGGAGTTGGTCTCTTGTAGATTCTGGGGGAGTTGTTGTCTTGTAGATTCTGGGGGAGTTGTCTTTGTGCTGTTGTCATCCTGTATTCCCTCAGCAGCCGGCAGAAAGACAAACAGACGCAAACATGTCCATGTTAATTTATAGTCTCTCAGTAATCAGCCATTTCTCTGCAGAGCTGAGGGCTGTGTGGTGGGGCTGCGATGTAGTGCCTGTCGGGGCTGTGGGCCTGGTGGTGCTGTGTGGTGGCCTAGCGACGACATAAATCCACAGTAAATTCATGATGCTTTAACGACAGCAGTTTCTCACCTCGAGTGAAGCCCTGTCTGACAGCCTCTCTCTTTCTCTGTGGCTGCCTCCTGTCTGGTCCTATCACCTCTACATACTGTAACTATAGGAGCACTGTCTGGTCCTATCACCTCTACATACTGTAACTAAAGGAGCACTGTCTGGTCCTTTCACCTCTACATACTGTAACTATAGGTGCACTGTCTGGTCCTATCACCTCTACATACTGTAACTATAGGAGCACTGTCTGGTCCTATCACCTCTACATACTGTAACTAAAGGAGCACTGTCTGGTCCTATCACCTCACGCTACATACTGTAACTATAGGAGCACTGTCTGGTCCTATCACCTCTACATACTGTAACTAAAGGAGCACTGTCTGGTCCTATCACCTCTACATACTGTAACTATAGGAGCACTGTCTGGTCCTATCACCTCTACATACTGTAACTCAGGGAGCACTGTCTAGTCCTATCACCTCTACATACTGTAACTATAGGAGCACTGTCTGGTCCTATCACCTCTACATACTGTAACTCAGGGAGCACTGTCTAGTCCTATCACCTCTACATACTGTAACTAAAGGAGCACTGTCTGGTCCTATCACCTCTACATACTGTAACTATAGGAGCACTGTCTGGTCCTATCACCTCTACATACTGTAACTATAGGAGCACTGTCTGGTCCTATCACCTCTACATACTGTAACTCAGGGAGCACTGTCTAGTCCTATCACCTCTACATACTGTAACTAAAGGAGCACTGTCTGGTCCTATCACCTCTACATACTGTAACTATAGGAGCACTGTCTGGTCCTATCACCTCTACATACTGTAACTCAGGGAGCACTGTCTGGTCCTATCACCTCTACATACTGTAACTAAAGGAGCACTGTCTGGTCCTATCACCTCTACATACTGTAACTCAGGGAGCACTGTCTAGTCCTATCACCTCTACATACTGTAACTAAAGGAGCACTGTCTGGTCCTATCACCTCTACATACTGTAACTATAGGAGCACTGTCTGGTCCTATCACCTCTACATACTGTAACTATAGGAGCACTGTCTGGTCCTATCACCTCTACATACTGTAACTATAGGAGCACTGTCTGGTCCTATCACCTCTACATACTGTAACTCAGGGAGCACTGTCTAGTCCTATCACCTCTACATACTGTAACTAAAGGAGCACTGTCTGGTCCTATCACCTCTACATACTGTAACTATAGGAGCACTGTCTGGTCCTATCACCTCTACATACTGTAACTCAGGGAGCACTGTCTGGTCCTATCACCTCTACATACTGTAACTAAAGGAGCACTGTCTGGTCCTATCACCTCTACATACTGTAACTAAAGGAGCACTGGCTGATCCTATCACCTCTACATACTGTAACTATAGGAGCACTGTCTGGTCCTATCACCTCTACATACTGTAACTCAGGGAGCACTGTCTAGTCCTATCACCTCTACATACTGTAACTAAAGGAGCACTGTCTGGTCCTATCACCTCTACATACTGTAACTATAGGAGCACTGTCTGGTCCTATCACCTCTACATACTGTAACTCAGGGAGCACTGTCTGGTCCTATCACCTCTACATACTGTAACTAAAGGAGCACTGTCTGGTCCTATCACCTCTACATACTGTAACTAAAGGAGCACTGTCTGGTCCTATCACCTCTACATACTGTAACTCAGGGAGCACTGTCTGGTCCTATCACCTCTACATACTGTAACTAAAGGAGCACTGTCTGGTCCTATCACCTCTACATACTGTAACTATAGGAGCACTGTCTGGTCCTATCACCTCTACATACTGTAACTAAAGGAGCACTGTCTGGTCCTATCACCTCTACATACTGTAACTATAGGAGCACTGTCTGGTCCTATCACCTCTACATACTGTAACTATAGGAGCACTGTCTGGTCCTATCACCTCTACATACTGGAACTCAGGGAGCACTGTCTGGTCCTATCACCTCTACATACTGTAACTATAGGAGCACTGTCTGGTCCTAGCACCTCTACATACTGTAACTATAGGAGCACTGTCTGGTCCTATCACCTCTACATACAGTAACTAAAGGAGCACTGTCTGGTCCTATCACCTCTACATACTGTAACTCAGGGAGCACTGTCTGGTCCTATCACCTCTACATACTGTAACTAAAGGAGCACTGTCTGGTCCTATCACCTCTACATACTGTAACTATAGGAACACTGTCTGGTCCTATCACCTCTACATACTGTAACTATAGGAGCACTGTCTGGTCCTATCACCTCTACATACTGTAACTAAAGGAGCACTGTCTGGTCCTATCACCTCTACATACTGTAACTATAGGAGCACTGTCTGGTCCTATCACCTCTACATACTGTAACTAAAGGAGCACTGTCTGGTCCTATCACCTCTACATACTGTAACTAAAGGAGCACTGTCTGGTCCTATCACCTCTACATACTGTAACTCAGGGAACACTGTCTGGTCCTATCACTTCTACATACTGTAACTCAGGGAGGACTGTCTGGTCCTATCACCTCTACATACTGTAACTATAGGAGCACTGTCTGGTCCTATCACCTCTACATACTGTAACTATAGGAACACTGTCTGGTCCTATCACCTCTACATACTGTAACTAAAGGAGCACTGTCTGGTCCTATCACCTCTACATACTGTAACTATAGGAGCACTGTCTGGTCCTATCACCTCTACATACTGTAACTATAGGAGCACTGTCTGGTCCTATCACCTCTACATACTGTAACTATAGGAGCACTGTCTGGTCCTATCACCCTACATACTGTAACTATAGGAGCACTGTCTGGTCCTATCACCTCTACATACTGTAACTATAGGAGCACTGTCTGGTCCTATCACCTCTACATACTGTAACTATAGGTGCACTGTCTGGTCCTATCACCTCTACATACTGTAACTATAGGAGCACTGTCTGGTCCTATCACCTCAACATACTTTAACTATAGGAGCACTGTCTGGTCCTATCACCTCTACATACTGTAACAATAGGAGCACTGTCTGGTCCTATCACCTCTACATACTGTAACTATAGGAGCACTGTCTGGTCCTATCACCTCTACATACTGTAACTAAAGGAGCACTGTCTGGTCCTATCACCTCTACATACTGTAACTAAAGGATCACTGTCTGGTCCTATCACCTTTACATACTGTAACTAAAGGAGCACTGTCTGGTCCTATCACCTCTACATACTGTAACTATAGGTGCACTGTCTGGTCCTATCACCTCTACATACTGTAACTATAGGAGCACTGTCTGGTCCTATCACCTCAACATACTTTAACTATAGGAGCACTGTCTGGTCCTATCACCTCTACATACTGTAACAATAGGAGCACTGTCTGGTCCTATCACCTCTACATACTGTAACTATAGGAGCACTGTCTGGTCCTATCACCTCTACATACTGTAACTAAAGGAGCACTGTCTGGTCCTATCACCTCTACATACTGTAACTCAGGGAACACTGTCTGGTCCTATCACTTCTACATACTGTAACTCAGGGAGGACTGTCTGGTCCTATCACCTCTACATACTGTAACTATAGGAGCACTGTCTGGTCCTATCACCTCTACATACTGTAACTATAGGAGCACTGTCTGGTCCTATCACCCTACATACTGTAACTATAGGAGCACTGTCTGGTCCTATCACCTCTACATACTGTAACTATAGGAGCACTGTCTGGTCCTATCACCTCTACATACTGTAACTCAGGGAGCACTGTCTGGTCCTATCACCTCTACATACTGTAACTAAAAGAGCACTGTCTGGTCCTATCACCTCTACATACTGTAACTAAAGGAGCACTGTCTGGTCCTATCACCTCTACATACTGTAACTATAGGAGCACTCTCTGGTCCTATCACCTCTACATACTGTAACTAAAGGAGCACTGTCTGGTCCTATCACCTCTACATACTGTAACTAAAGGAGCACTGTCTGGTCCTATCACCTCTACATACTGTAACTATAGGAGCACTGTCTGGTCCTATCACCTCTACATACTGTAACTAAAGGAGCACTGTCTGGTCCTATCACCTCTACATACTGGAACTCAGGGAGCACTGTCTGGTCCTATCACCTCTACATACTGTAACTATAGGAGCACTGTCTGGTCCTATCACCTCTACATACTGTAACTATAGGAGCACTGTCTGGTCCTATCACCTCTACATACAGTAACTAAAGGAGCACTGTCTGGTCCTATCACCTCTACATACTGTAACTCAGGGAGCACTGTCTGGTCCTATCACCTCTACATACTGTAACTAAAGGAGCACTGTCTGGTCCTATCACCTCTACATACTGTAACTATAGGAACACTGTCTGGTCCTATCACCTCTACATACTGTAACTAAAGGAGCACTGTCTGGTCCTATCACCTCTACATACTGTAACTATAGGAGCACTGTCTGGTCCTATGACCTCTACATACTGTAACTATAGGAACACTGTCTGGTCCTATCACCTCTACATACAGTAACTAAAGGAGCACTGTCTGGTCCTATCACCTCTACATACTGTAACTCAGGGAGCACTGTCTGGTCCTATCACCTCTACATACTGTAACTAAAGGAGCACTGTCTGGTCCTATCACCTCTACATACTGTAACTATAGGAACACTGTCTGGTCCTATCACCTCTACATACTGTAACTAAAGGAGCACTGTCTGGTCCTATCACCTCTACATACTGTAACTATAGGAGCACTGTCTGGTCCTATCACCTCTACATACTGTAACTATAGGAGCACTGTCTGGTCCTATCACCTCTACATACTGTAACTATAGGAGCACTGTCTGGTCCTATCACCTCTACATACTGTAACTATAGGAGCACTGTCTGGTCCTATCACCCTACATACTGTAACTATAGGACCACTGTCTGGTCCTATCACCTCTACACACTGTAACTATAGGAGCACTGTCTGGTCCTATCACCTCTACATACTGTAACTCAGGGAGCACTGTCTGGTCCTATCACCTCTACATACTGTAACTAAAGGAGCACTGTCTGGTCCTATCACCTCTACATACTGTAACTAAAGGAGCACTGTCTGGTCCTATCACCTCTACATACTGTAACTATAGGTGCACTGTCTGGTCCTATCACCTCTACATACTGTAACTATAGGAGCACTTTCTGGTCCTATCACCTCTACATACTGTAACTATTGGAGCACTCTCTGGTCCTATCACCTCTACATACTGTAACTATAGGAGCACTGTCTGGGCCTATCACCTCTACATACTGTAACTATAGGAGCACTGTCTGGTCCTATCACCTCTACATACTGTAACTAAAGGAGCACTGTCTGGTCCTATCACCTCTACATACTGTAACTATAGGAGCACTGTCTGGTCCTATCACCTCTACATACTGTAACTAAAGGAGCACTGTCTGGTCCTATCACCTCTACATACTGTAACTCAGGGAGCACTGTCTGGTCCTATCACCTCTACATACTGTAACTATAGGAGCACTGTCTGATCCTATCACCGCTACATACTGGAACTATAGGAGCACTGTCTGGTCTTATCACCTCTACATACTGGAACTATAGGAGCACTGTCTGGTCCTATCACCTCTACATACTGTAACTATAGGAGCACTGTCTGGTCCTATCACCGCTACATACTGGAACTATAGGAGCACTGTCTGGTCCTATCACCTCTACATACTGTAACTAAAGGAGCACTGTCTGGTCCTATGACCTCTACATACTGTAACTATAGGAACACTGTCTGGTCCTATCACCTCTACATACTGTAACTAAAGGAGCACTGTCTGGTCCTATCACCTCTACATACTGTAACTATAGGAGCACTGTCTGGTCCTATCACCTCTACATACTGTAACTATAGGAGCACTGTCTGGTCCTATCACCTCTACATACAGTAACTAAAGGAGCACTGTCTGGTCCTATCACCTCTACATACTGTAACTCAGGGAGCACTGTCTGGTCCTATCACCTCTACATACTGTAACTAAAGGAGCACTGTCTGGTCCTATCACCTCTACATACTGTAACTATAGGAACACTGTCTGGTCCTATCACCTCTACATACTGTAACTAAAGGAGCACTGTCTGGTCCTATCACCTCTACATACTGTAACTATAGGAGCACTGTCTGGTCCTATCACCTCTACATACTGTAACTATAGGAGCACTGTCTGGTCCTATCACCTCTACATACTGTAACTATAGGAGCACTGTCTGGTCCTATCACCTCTACATACTGTAACTATAGGAGCACTGTCTGGTCCTATCACCTCTACATACTGTAACTCAGGGAGCACTGTCTGGTCCTATCACCTCTACATACTGTAACTAAAGGATCACTGTCTGGTCCTATCACCTTTACATACTGTAACTAAAGGAGCACTGTCTGGTCCTATCACCTCTACATACTGTAACTATAGGTGCACTGTCTGGTCCTATCACCTCTACATACTGTAACTATAGGAGCACTGTCTGGTCCTATCACCTCGACATACTGTAACTATAGGAGCACTGTCTGGTCCTATCACCTCTACATACTGTAACTATAGGAGCACTGTCTGGTCCTATCACCTCTACATACTGTAACTATAGGAGCACTGTCTGGTCCTATCACCTCTACATACTGTAACTAAAGGAGCACTGTCTGGTCCTATCACCTCTACATACTGTAACTATAGGAGCACTGTCTGGTCCTATCACCTCTACATACTGTAACTAAAGGAGCACTGTCTGGTCCTATCACCTCTACATACTGTAACTAAAGGAGCACTGTCTGGTCCTATCACCTCTACATACTGTAACTCAGGGAACACTGTCTGGTCCTATCACTTATACATACTGTAACTCGGGGAGGACTGTCTGGTCCTATCACCTCTACATACTGTAACTATAGGAGCACTGTCTGGTCCTATCACCTCTACATACTGTAACTAAAGGAGCACTGTCTGGTCCTATCACCTCTACATACTGTAACTATAGGAGCACTGTCTGGTCCTATCACCTCTACATACTGTAACTAAAAGAGCACTGTCTGGTCCTATCACCTCTACATACTGTAACTAAAGGAGCACTATCTGGTCCTATCACCTCTACATACTGTAACTATAGGAGCACTGTCTGGTCCTATCTCCTCTACATACTGTAACTATAGGAGCACTGTCTGGTCCTATCACCTCTACATACTGTAACTATAGGAGCACTGTCTGGTCCTATCACCTCTACATACTGTAACTATAGGAGCACTGTCTGGTCCTATCACCTCTACATACTGTAACTATAGGAGCACTGTCTGGTCCTATCACCTCTACATACTGTAACTATAGGAGCACTCTCTGGTCCTATCACCTCTACATACTGTAACTAAAGGAGCACTGTCTGGTCCTATCACCTCTACATACTGTAACTAAAGGAGCACTGTCTGGTCCTATCACCTCTACATACTGTAACTATAGGAGCACTGTCTGGTCCTATCACCTCTACATACTGTAACTAAAGGAGCACTGTCTGGTCCTATCACCTCTACATACTGTAACTATAGGAGCACTGTCTGGTCCTATCACCTCTACATACTGTAACTATAGGAGCACTGTCTGGTCCTATCACCTCTACATACTGGAACTCAGGGAGCACTGTCTGGTCCTATCACCTCTACATACTGTAACTATAGGAGCACTGTCTGGTCCTATCACCTCTACATACTGTAACTATAGGAGCACTGTCTGGTCCTATCACCTCTACATACTGTAACTAAAGGAGCACTGTCTGGTCCTATCACCTCTACATACTGTAACTAAAGGAGCACTGTCTGGTCCTATCACCTCTACATACTGTAACTCAGGGAACACTGTCTGGTCCTATCACTTATACATACTGTAACTCAGGGAGGACTGTCTGGTCCTATCACCTCTACATACTGTAACTATAGGAGCACTGTCTGGTCCTATCACCTCTACATACTGTAACTAAAGGAGCACTGTCTGGTCCTATCACCTCTAAATACTGTAACTATAGGAGCACTGTCTGGTCCTATCACCTCTACATACTGTAACTAAAAGAGCACTGTCTGGTCCTATCACCTCTACATACTGTAACTAAAGGAGCACTGTCTGGTCCTATCACCTCTACATACTGTAACTATAGGAGCACTCTCTGGTCCTATCACCTCTACATACTGTAACTAAAGGAGCACTGTCTGGTCCTATCACCTCTACATACTGTAACTAAAGGAGCACTGTCTGGTCCTATCACCTCTACATACTGTAACTATAGGAGCACTGTCTGGTCCTATCACCTCTACATACTGTAACTAAAGGAGCACTGTCTGGTCCTATCACCTCTACATACTGTAACTATAGGAGCACTGTCTGGTCCTATCACCTCTACATACTGTAACTATAGGAGCACTGTCTGGTCCTATCACCTCTACATACTGGAACTCAGGGAGCACTGTCTGGTCCTATCACCTCTACATACTGTAACTATAGGAGCACTGTCTGGTCCTATCACCTCTACATACTGTAACTATAGGAGCACTGTCTGGTCCTATCACCTCTACATACTGTAACTATAGGAGCACTGTCTGGTCCTATCACCTCTACATACTGTAACTATAGGAGCACTGTCTGGTCCTATCACCTCTACATACTGTAACTATAGGAGCACTGTCTGGTCCTATCACCCTACATACTGTAACTATAGGAGCACTGTCTGGTCCTATCACCTCTACATACTGTAACTATAGGAGCACTGTCTGGTCCTATCACCTCTACATACTGTAACTCAGGGAGTACTGTCTGGTCCTATCACCTCTACATACTGTAACTAAAGGAGCACTGTCTGGTCCTATCACCTCTACATACTGTAACTAAAGGAGCACTGTCTGGTCCTATCACCTCTACATACTGTAACTATAGGTGCACTGTCTGGTCCTATCACCTCTACATACTGTAACTATAGGAGCACTTTCTGGTCCTATCACCTCTACATACTGTAACTATTGGAGCACTCTCTGGTCCTATCACCTCTACATACTGTAACTATAGGAGCACTGTCTGGGCCTATCACCTCTACATACTGTAACTATAGGAGCACTGTCTGGTCCTATCACCTCTACATACTGTAACTAAAGGAGCACTGTCTGGTCCTATCACCTCTACATACTGTAACTATAGGAGCACTGTCTGGTCCTATCACCTCTACATACTGTAACTAAAGGAGCACTGTCTGGTCCTATCACCTCTACATACTGTAACTAAAGGAGCACTGTCTGGTCCTATCACCTCCACACACTGTAACTAAAGGAGCACTGTCTGGTCTTATCACCTCTACATACTGTAACTAAAGGAGCACTGTCTGGTCCTATCACCTCTACATACTGTAACTAAAGGAGCACTGTCTGGTTCTATCACCTCTACACACTGTAACTAAAGGAGCACTGTCTGGTCCTATCACCTCTACATACTGTAACTCAGGGAGCACTGTTTGGTCCCATCACCTCTACATACTGTAACTCAGGGAGCACTGTCTGGTCCTATCACCTCTACATACTGGAACTATAGGAGCACTGTCTGGTCCTATCACCTCTACATACTGTAACTAAAGGAGCACTGTCTGGTCCTATCACCTCTACATACTGTAACTATAGGAGCACTGTCTGGTCCTATCACCTCTACATACTGTAACTCAGGGAGCACTGTCTGGTCCTATCACCTCTACACACTGTAACTAAAGGATTACTGTCTGGTCCTATTACCTCTACATACTGTAACAATAGGAGCACTGTCTGGTCCTATCACCTCTACATACTGTAACTAAAGGAGCACTGTCTGGTCTTATCACCTCTACATACTTTAACTAAAGGAGCACTGTCTGGTCCTATCACCTCTACATACTTTAACTATAGGAGCACTGTCTGGTCCTATCACCTCTACATACTGTAACTCAGGGAACACTGTCTGGTCCTATCACTTCTACATACTGTAACTCAGGGAACACTGTCTGGTCCTATCACTTCTACATACTGAAACTCAGGGAGGACTGTCTGGTCCTATCACCTCTACATACTGTAACTCAGGGAGCACTGTCTGGTCCTATCACCTCTACATACTGTAACTCAGGGAGCACTGTCTGGTCCTATCACCCTACATACTGGAACTATAGGAGCACTGTCTGGTCCTATCACCTCTACATACTGTAACTAAAGGAGCACTGTCTGGTCCTATCACCTCTACACACTGTAACTATAGGAGCACTGTCTGGTCCTATCACCTCTACATACTGTAACTATAGGAGCACTGTCTGGTCCTATCACCTCTACATACTGTAACTATAGGAGCACTGTCTGGTCCTATCACCTCTACATACTGTAACTCAGGGAGCACTGTCTGGTCCTATCACCTCTACACACTGTAACTAAAGGAGCACTGTCTGGTCCTATCACCTCTACATACTGGAACTATAGGAGCACTTTCTGGTCCTATCACCTCTACATACTGTAACTAAATGAGCACTGTCTGGTCCTATCACCTCTACATACTGTAACTATAGGAGCACGGTCTGGTCCTATCACCTCTACATACTGTAACTATAGGAGCACTGTCTGGTCCTATCACCTCTACATACTGTAACTATAGGAGCACTGTCTGGTCCTATCACCTCTACATACTGTAACTCAGGGAGCACTGTCTGATCCTATCACCTCTACATACTGTAACTAAAGGAGCACTGTCTGGTCCTATCACCTCTACATACTGTAACTAAAGGAGCACTGTCTGGTCCTATCACCTCTACATACTGTAACTATAGGAGCACTGTCTGGTCCTATCACCTCTATATACTGTAACTCAGGGAGCACTGTCTGGTCCTATCACCTCTACATACTGTAACTATAGGAGCACTGTCTGGTCCTATCACCTCTACATACTGGAACTATAGGAGCACTGTCTGGTCCTATCACCTCTACATACTGTAACTCAGGGAGCACTGTCTGGTCCTATCACCTCTACATACTGTAACTCAGGGAGCACTGTCTGGTCCTATCACCTCTACATACTGTAACTCAGGGAGCACTGTCTGGTCCTATCACCTCTACATACTATAACTAAAGGAGCACTGTCTGGTCCTATCACCTCTACACACTGTAACTATAGGAGCACTGTCTGATCCTATCACCGCTACATACTGGAACTAAAGGAGCACTGTCTGGTCCTATCACCTCTACATACTGTAACTATAGGAGCACTGTCTGGTCCTATCACCTCTACATACTGTAACTCAGGGAGCACTGTCTGGTCCTATCACCTCTACATACTGTAACTATAGGAGCACTGTCTGGTCCTATCACCGCTACATACTGGAACTATAGGAGCACTGTCTGGTCTTATCACCTCTACATACTGTAACTAAAGGAGCACTGTCTGGTCCTATCACCTCTACATACTGTAACTATAGGAGCACTGTCTGGTCCTATCACCTCTACATACTGTAACTATAGGAACACTGTCTGGTCCTATCACCTCTACATACTGTAACTAAAGGAGCACTGTCTGGTCCTATCACCTCTACATACTGTAACTAAAGGAGCACTGTCTGGTCCTATCACCTCTACATACTGTAACTAAAGGAGCACTGTCTGGTCCTATCACCTCTACACACTGTAACTAAAGGAGCACTGTCTGGTCCTATCACCTCTACATACTGTAACTCAGGGAGCACCACTGTCTGGTCCTATCACCTCTACATACTGTAACTCAGGGAGCACTGTCTGGTCCTATCACCTCTACATACTGTAACTAAAGGAGCACTGTCTGGTCCTATCACCTCTACATACTGTAACTATAGGAGCACTGTCTGATCCTATCACCGCTACATACTGGAACTATAGGAGCACTGTCTGGTCTTATCACCTCTACATACTGGAACTATAGGAGCACTGTCTGGTCCTATCACCTCTACATACTGTAACTATAGGAGCACTGTCTGGTCCTATCACCTCTACATACTGTAACTCAGTGAGCACTGTCTGGTCCTATCACCTCTACATACTGTAACAATAGGAGCACTGTCTGGTCCTATCACCTCTGCATACTGTAACTATAGGAGCACTGTCTGGTCCTATCACCTCTACATACTGTAACTATAGGAGCACTCTCTGGTCCTATCACCTCTACATACTGTAACTAAAGGAGCACTGTCTGGTCCTATCACCTCTACATACTGTAACTAAAGGAGCACTGTCTGGTCCTATCACCTCTACATACTGTAACTATAGGAGCACTGTCTGATCCTATCACCGCTACATACTGGAACTATAGGAGCACTGTCTGGTCTTATCACCTCTACATACTGGAACTATAGGAGCACTGTCTGGTCCTATCACCTCTACATACTGTAACTATAGGAGCACTGTCTGGTCCTATCACCTCTACATACTGTAACTCAGTGAGCACTGTCTGGTCCTATCACCTCTACATACTGTAACTAAAGGAGCACTGTCTGGTCCTATCACCTCTACATACTGTAACTAAAGGAGCACTGTCTGGTCCTATCACCTCTACATACTGTAACTATAGGAGCACTCTCTGGTCCTATCACCTCTACATACTGTAACTAAAGGAGCACTGTCTGGTCCTATCACCTCTACATACTGTAACTAAAGGAGCACTGTCTGGTCCTATCACCTCTACATACTGTAACTATAGGAGCACTGTCTGGTCCTATCACCTCTACATACTGTAACTAAAGGAGCACTGTCTGGTCCTATCACCTCTACATACTGTAACTAAAGGAGCACTGTCTGGTCTTATCACCTCTACATACTGTAACTAAAGGAGCACTGTCTGGTCCTATCACCTCTACATACTGTAACTCAGTGAGCACTGTCTGGTCCTATCACCGCTACATACTGTAACTCAGTGAGCACTGTCTGGTCCTATCACCGCTACATACTGTAACTCAGTGAGCACTGTCTGGTCCTATCACCTCTACATACTGTAACTAAAGGAGCACTGTCTGGTCCTATCACCTCTACATACTGTAACTAAAGGAGCACTGTCTGGTCCTATCACCTCTACATACTGTAACTATAGGAGCACTCTCTGGTCCTATCACCTCTACATACTGTAACTAAAGGAGCACTGTCTGGTCCTATCACCTCTACATACTGTAACTATAGGAGCACTGTCTGGTCCTATTACCTCTACATACTGTAACTAAAGGAGCACTGTCTGGTCCTATCACCTCTACATACTGTAACTAAAGGAGCACTATCTGGTCCTATCACCTCTACATACTGGAACTATAGGAGCACTGTCTGGTCCTATCACCTCTACATACTGTAACTAAAGGAGCACTGTCTGGTCCTATCACCTCTACATACTGTAACTATAGGAGCACTGTCTGGTCCTATCACCTCTACATACTGTAACTCAGGGAGCACTGTCTGGTCCTATCACCTCTACACACTGTAACTAAAGGATTACTGTCTGGTCCTATTACCTCTACATACTGTAACAATAGGAGCACTGTCTGGTCCTATCACCTCTACATACTGTAACTAAAGGAGCACTGTCTGGTCTTATCACCTCTACATACTTTAACTAAAGGAGCACTGTCTGGTCCTATCACCTCTACATACTTTAACTATAGGAGCACTGTCTGGTCCTATCACCTCTACATACTGTAACTCAGGGAACACTGTCTGGTCCTATCACTTCTACATACTGTAACTCAGGGAACACTGTCTGGTCCTATCACTTCTACATACTGAAACTCAGGGAGGACTGTCTGGTCCTATCACCTCTACATACTGTAACTCAGGGAGCACTGTCTGGTCCTATCACCTCTACATACTGTAACTCAGGGAGCACTGTCTGGTCCTATCACCCTACATACTGGAACTATAGGAGCACTGTCTGGTCCTATCACCTCTACATACTGTAACTAAAGGAGCACTGTCTGGTCCTATCACCTCTACACACTGTAACTATAGGAGCACTGTCTGGTCCTATCACCTCTACATACTGTAACTATAGGAGCACTGTCTGGTCCTATCACCTCTACATACTGTAACTATAGGAGCACTGTCTGGTCCTATCACCTCTACATACTGTAACTCAGGGAGCACTGTCTGGTCCTATCACCTCTACACACTGTAACTAAAGGAGCACTGTCTGGTCCTATCACCTCTACATACTGGAACTATAGGAGCACTTTCTGGTCCTATCACCTCTACATACTGTAACTAAATGAGCACTGTCTGGTCCTATCACCTCTACATACTGTAACTATAGGAGCACGGTCTGGTCCTATCACCTCTACATACTGTAACTATAGGAGCACTGTCTGGTCCTATCACCTCTACATACTGTAACTATAGGAGCACTGTCTGGTCCTATCACCTCTACATACTGTAACTCAGGGAGCACTGTCTGATCCTATCACCTCTACATACTGTAACTAAAGGAGCACTGTCTGGTCCTATCACCTCTACATACTGTAACTAAAGGAGCACTGTCTGGTCCTATCACCTCTACATACTGTAACTATAGGAGCACTGTCTGGTCCTATCACCTCTATATACTGTAACTCAGGGAGCACTGTCTGGTCCTATCACCTCTACATACTGTAACTATAGGAGCACTGTCTGGTCCTATCACCTCTACATACTGGAACTATAGGAGCACTGTCTGGTCCTATCACCTCTACATACTGTAACTCAGGGAGCACTGTCTGGTCCTATCACCTCTACATACTGTAACTCAGGGAGCACTGTCTGGTCCTATCACCTCTACATACTGTAACTCAGGGAGCACTGTCTGGTCCTATCACCTCTACATACTATAACTAAAGGAGCACTGTCTGGTCCTATCACCTCTACACACTGTAACTATAGGAGCACTGTCTGATCCTATCACCGCTACATACTGGAACTAAAGGAGCACTGTCTGGTCCTATCACCTCTACATACTGTAACTATAGGAGCACTGTCTGGTCCTATCACCTCTACATACTGTAACTCAGGGAGCACTGTCTGGTCCTATCACCTCTACATACTGTAACTATAGGAGCACTGTCTGGTCCTATCACCGCTACATACTGGAACTATAGGAGCACTGTCTGGTCTTATCACCTCTACATACTGTAACTAAAGGAGCACTGTCTGGTCCTATCACCTCTACATACTGTAACTATAGGAGCACTGTCTGGTCCTATCACCTCTACATACTGTAACTATAGGAACACTGTCTGGTCCTATCACCTCTACATACTGTAACTAAAGGAGCACTGTCTGGTCCTATCACCTCTACATACTGTAACTAAAGGAGCACTGTCTGGTCCTATCACCTCTACATACTGTAACTAAAGGAGCACTGTCTGGTCCTATCACCTCTACACACTGTAACTAAAGGAGCACTGTCTGGTCCTATCACCTCTACATACTGTAACTCAGGGAGCACCACTGTCTGGTCCTATCACCTCTACATACTGTAACTCAGGGAGCACTGTCTGGTCCTATCACCTCTACATACTGTAACTAAAGGAGCACTGTCTGGTCCTATCACCTCTACATACTGTAACTATAGGAGCACTGTCTGATCCTATCACCGCTACATACTGGAACTATAGGAGCACTGTCTGGTCTTATCACCTCTACATACTGGAACTATAGGAGCACTGTCTGGTCCTATCACCTCTACATACTGTAACTATAGGAGCACTGTCTGGTCCTATCACCTCTACATACTGTAACTCAGTGAGCACTGTCTGGTCCTATCACCTCTACATACTGTAACAATAGGAGCACTGTCTGGTCCTATCACCTCTGCATACTGTAACTATAGGAGCACTGTCTGGTCCTATCACCTCTACATACTGTAACTATAGGAGCACTCTCTGGTCCTATCACCTCTACATACTGTAACTAAAGGAGCACTGTCTGGTCCTATCACCTCTACATACTGTAACTAAAGGAGCACTGTCTGGTCCTATCACCTCTACATACTGTAACTATAGGAGCACTGTCTGATCCTATCACCGCTACATACTGGAACTATAGGAGCACTGTCTGGTCTTATCACCTCTACATACTGGAACTATAGGAGCACTGTCTGGTCCTATCACCTCTACATACTGTAACTATAGGAGCACTGTCTGGTCCTATCACCTCTACATACTGTAACTCAGTGAGCACTGTCTGGTCCTATCACCTCTACATACTGTAACTAAAGGAGCACTGTCTGGTCCTATCACCTCTACATACTGTAACTAAAGGAGCACTGTCTGGTCCTATCACCTCTACATACTGTAACTATAGGAGCACTCTCTGGTCCTATCACCTCTACATACTGTAACTAAAGGAGCACTGTCTGGTCCTATCACCTCTACATACTGTAACTAAAGGAGCACTGTCTGGTCCTATCACCTCTACATACTGTAACTATAGGAGCACTGTCTGGTCCTATCACCTCTACATACTGTAACTAAAGGAGCACTGTCTGGTCCTATCACCTCTACATACTGTAACTAAAGGAGCACTGTCTGGTCTTATCACCTCTACATACTGTAACTAAAGGAGCACTGTCTGGTCCTATCACCTCTACATACTGTAACTCAGTGAGCACTGTCTGGTCCTATCACCGCTACATACTGTAACTCAGTGAGCACTGTCTGGTCCTATCACCGCTACATACTGTAACTCAGTGAGCACTGTCTGGTCCTATCACCTCTACATACTGTAACTAAAGGAGCACTGTCTGGTCCTATCACCTCTACATACTGTAACTAAAGGAGCACTGTCTGGTCCTATCACCTCTACATACTGTAACTATAGGAGCACTCTCTGGTCCTATCACCTCTACATACTGTAACTAAAGGAGCACTGTCTGGTCCTATCACCTCTACATACTGTAACTATAGGAGCACTGTCTGGTCCTATTACCTCTACATACTGTAACTAAAGGAGCACTGTCTGGTCCTATCACCTCTACATACTGTAACTAAAGGAGCACTATCTGGTCCTATCACCACTACATACTGTATCTCGGGGAGGGAATCTGGTCTCGTAGTATCTGTGCCAAAGGTAGGAGGTCATAGGTCATACCATAGGATCTAGCCTCGTAGTTTCTGTGCGAGAGGTTAGAGTCATACCATAGTATCTGTGCCAAAGGTAGGAGGTCATAGGTCATACCATAGGATCTAGCCTCGTAGTTTCTGTGCGAGAGGTTAGAGTCATACCATAGTATCTGTGCCAAAGGTAGGAGGTCATAGGTCATACCATAGTATCTGTGCCAAAGGTAGGAGGTCATAGGTCATACCATAGGATCTGTGCTACCCTTATATATAACACCTTTATTGCATTGTGATGTCATCATGGGGTATTGTGATGTCATCATGGGGTATTGTGATGTCATGATGGGGTATTGTGATGTCATCATGGGGTATTGTGATTATGGGGTATTGCATGTAGATTGCTGAGGATTCTTTTTTGATTTAATCCGTTTTAGAATAAGCCTGTAACGTAACAAAAACTTGGAAAAAGTCAAGGGGTCTGAATTCTTTCCGAAAGCACTGTATATGTGGGTAATATTTGAGAAAATCAGGCTCCTACACTAGCACTCTGGTTCAACTGATATGAATGACTGGGATATCTTCAACTGTAATTAGGATTGCAAAAGGTGTTTTAATATAAAACAAATAAGTGTCAGGGTTAATTCAATTTCAAGTCAATAAAGAAATGATTCCTCATGAAATGTACACATAGGTCATATGATGATTTTTCATATGGTATGACCTATGACCTCCTACCTCTGGAACAGATAATATGGTATGACCTATGACCTCCTACCTCTGGCACAGACAATATGGTATGACCTATGACCTCCTACCTCTGGCACAGATAATATGGTATGACCTATGACCTCCTACCTCTGGCACAGATAATATGGTATGACCTATGACCTCCTACCTCTGGCACAGATACTAATGCTACATAACTAGCTACATTAGCACATCCTCAACACTACATAACTAGCTACATTAGCACATCCTCAACACTACATAACTAGCTACATTAGCACATCCTCAACACTACATAACTAGCTACATTAGCACATCCTCAACACTACATAACTAGCTACATTAGCACATCCTCAACACTACATAACTAGCTACATTAGTACATCCTCAACACTACATAACTAGCTACATTAGCACATCCTCAACACTACATAACTAGCTACATTAGTAAATCCTCAACACTACATAACTAGCTACATTAGCACATCCTCAACACTACATAACTAGCTACATTAGTACATCCTCAACACTACATAACTAGCTACATTAGCACATCCTCAACACTACATAACTAGCTACATTAGTACATCCTCAACACTACATAACTAGCTACATTAGCACATCCTCAACACTACATAACTAGCTACATTAGTACATCCTCAACACTACATAACTAGCTACATTAGCACATCCTCAACACTACATAACTAGCTACATTAGTACATCCTCAACGCTACATAACTAGCTACATTAGTACATCCTCAACGCTACATAACTAGCTACATTAGCACATCCTCAACGCTACATAACTAGCTACATTAGCACATCCTCAACACTACATAACTAGCTACATTAGCACATCCTCAACACTACATAACTAGCTACATTAGTACATCCTCAACGCTACATAACTAGCTACATTAGCACATCCTCAACGCTACATAACTAGCTACATTAGCACATCCTCAACGCTACATAACTAGCTACATTAGCACATCCTCAACACTACATAACTAGCTACATTAGTACATCCTCAACACTACATAACTAGCTACATTAGCACATCCTCAACACTACATAACTAGCTACATTAGTACATCCTCAACACTACATAACTAGCTACATTAGTACATCCTCAACACTACATAACTAGCTACATTAGTACATCCTCAACGCTACATAACTAGCTACATTAGCACATCCTCAACGCTACATAACTAGCTACATTAGCACATCCTCAACACTACATAACTAGCTACATTAGCACGGCCTCAACACTACATAACTAGCTACATTAGTACATCCTCAACACTACATAACTAGCTACATTAGTAAATCCTCAACACTACATAACTAGCTACATTAGCACATCCTCAACACTACATAACTAGCTACATTAGCATTGCCTCAACGCTGTACAATTAGCACGGCCATATATCAAATGTCACTTTAATTGAATTATTGGCGTGTTGCTCATTTCCTGCCTTCTGCATGCATATGGAGCCTGTTGGAGCCTGACATCACTGATCACAACACAATATCCTCCTGGCAGAGAGTCCATGTGATGTGTTAAGCCACTGTCCACTACATTTCAAATGGTACCCTTTTCCCCTATGTAGTGCACTACTTTTGCCCAGAGCGCAGGACAACCTATCCTACACTAGGGTGCCATAAGGGACAGAGCCAGGGAGAACACTGTTGTAGAGCCCCGGGTTCCTCTCACGTGGGACATCAGATATCCTATTGGACGAGGGTGTGGATGGACTCTATTTGGAAACCAGAGGAAATGTTACACTTCCTACTTGGGTCCTGCTGAGCAGGCAGAAAGGAATGCGTTCCAAGTGGATCCCTATTCCCTATACAGTGCACTACTTTAGACCAAATGGACCCCTAGTCCCTTTACAGTGCACTACTTTAGTCCAAATGGATCCCTATTCCCTACATAGTGCACTATTTTATACCAAATGGAACCCTATTCCCTTTATAGTGCACTATTTTATACCAAATGGAACCCTATTCCCTTTATAGTGCACTACTTTAGACCAAATGGATCCCTATTCCCTACATAGTGCACTGCTTTAGTCCAAATAGAACCCTATTCCCTATATAGTGCACTACTTTAGTCCAAATGGATCCCTATTCCCTATATAGTGCACTACTTTAGTCCAAATGGATCCCTATTCCCTACATAGTGCACTATTTTATACCAAATGGAACCCTATTCCCTTTATAGTGCACTACTTTAGACCAAATGGATCCCTATTCCCTACATAGTGCACTACTTTAGACCATAACCCTGTTGGGCCCTACAGTATATAGGGGACTGGGTGCCATTTAGGAGCTAGCATAGACGAGAGCCTTTTATGGACACGTCTGACAAGGAGAGTCTTTCTTTAGTCAGAACTGGATATTGGCTGTACCTGTAGTCCCTGGCAGTATAGTGTCTTCTAGGAAGATAGGACCACTACTGGCTGTACCTGTAGTCACTGGCAGTATAGTGTCTTTCTAGGAAGATAGGACCACTACTGGCTGTACCTGTAGTCCCTGGCAGTATAGTGTCTTTCTAGGAAGATAGGACCACTACTGGATATTGGCTGTACCTGTAGTCACTGGCAGTATAGTGTCTTCTAGGAAGATAGGACCACTACTGGCTGTACCTGTAGTCCCTGGCAGTATAGTGTCTTCTAGGAAGATAGGACCACTATTGGATATTGGCTGTAGTCACTGGCAGTATAGTGTCTTCTAGGAAGATAGGACCACTACTGGAGGTCTGAATGACATCAGGTAGAACATTGACTCAGGGATGATGTCATCATGACGGCAGAAATATACCTGATCTGTCTGAACCAATCACTATGTTTTATTCTTTATATGACAAAAGGCAACATGAGTTACTAATGCTGGTTATCAATAGTTCTGTGGCAAGAGCTCTCTGGCAGTCTGTCAGACAGTCAGACGGTCAGTCAATCAGACGGTCAGTCAGTCAGTCAGACAGTCAGACGGTCAGTCAATCAGACGGTCAGTCAGTCAGTCAGACAGTCAGTCAGTCAGTCAGTCAGTCAATCAGACAGTCAGTCAGTCAATCAGACAGTCAGTCAGTCAGTCAGTCAGACAGACGGTCAGACGGTCAGACGGTCAGTCAATCAGACGGTCAATCAGTCAGACGGTCAGTCAGTCAGACAGACAGTCAGTCAGTCAGTCAGTCAGACAGACGATCAGACAGTCAGTCACATAGTCAGACGGTCAGTCAGTCAGACGATCAGTCAGTCTGTTAGACAGTCAGTCAGACAGACAGGCAGACAGACAGTCAGTCAGACGGTGAGTCAGTCAGTCAGACGGTCAGTCAGTCAGACGGTCAGTCAGACGGTCAGTCAGTCAGTCAGACGGTGAGTCAGTCAGTCAGACGGTCAGTCAGTCAGTCAGACGGTCAGTCAGTCAGTCAGACGGTCAGTCAGTCAGTCAGACGGTGAGTCAGTCAGTCAGACGGTGAGTCAGTCAGTCAGACGGTGAGTCAGTCAGTCAGTCAGACAGTCAGTCAGTCAGTCAGTCAGACAGTCAGACAGTCAGTCAGTCAGACGGTCAGTCAGTCAGTCAGAAGTCTTAATCAGTGCCCCCAGTCCTCATTTAAAACATCTTCCGTCTAAAATGACGAACACAAATCTAACTACCTGAAGCAAGGATATGCATATTCTTGGTACCATTTGAAAGGAAACACTTTGAAGTTTGTGGAGATGTGAAAGTAATGTAGGAGAATATAACACAATAGATCTGGTAAAAGATCACACAAAGAAAGAAAAAAACATGTGTTTTCTATTTTTGATTTGAAATGCAAAAGAAAAGCCAGACATTGAGACAGGAAGCTGGGGCTCATTTAGATGTTGTCCACAACGTAGCAACAGTGTGTGTGTGTTATCTTTGAAATTCAAAAGAAAAGTGAGCCATGCATCAATACTTTAATATTATTTATTGAACCTTTATTTTAGTAGGGGGTGAGCCCTGCATCATGTAAGCTTTCTGACGATATAAGACATGTCTATGTCCCGGAAAGTTGTCTGTTGTCAACAACCCCATTCTGGTCACATATCGCATTCTGAGCAGCGACTGTCCCGACTTCAGGACACTGATCGTGTAGAGGTTATAATCAGGCTCCTGTTTAAATGAACCATATTAAAACAGGCTGGTGTTTATGTGTTTTATACACGGGCCGCATGGCAAGATGTGGGGCTGTGAGAAATGAACCACCTCCAAGTGTTTGCTTGCCAAGCGTTTTTAATGCTGTCAAATAAATACATGAAGCCAGTCCTTCTCTCCTGTGGATAATCTGTGACAATAATGATAATCTGTTATAATGGGTTATAATTATGATAATAATAATGATGTGTTATTGTCTCGGAGTAGAAAGGTCACCCTTTGAATATTCCTATTAATTATTTATTGTAATTAGGGAAGTGGAAGGAGCAGGAAGTCATGTTGATCTCCCGGTAGTCCGTCGGAGAAAAGATGAATGGAGGAGAAAGGGATCCCCTTGGAGTGAGGACCGTTACTGGAGCATCTGGGTAATATATTCTAGAGGGGAAATGTCTTGGTCTGATTCAGCTCCTTGTTAGAGGAAAATACACAGCCGAATGGAGGAGAAAGGGATCCCCGTGGAGTGAGGACCGTTACTGGAGAATCTGGGTAATATATTCTAGAGGGGTCTTGGTCTGATTCAGCTCTTTGTTAGAGGAAAATACACAGCTGAATGGAGGAGAAAGGGATCCCCTTGGATTGAGGACCGTTACTGGAGCATCGGGGTAATATATTCTAGAGGGGAAATGTCTTGGTCTGATTCAGCTCCTTGTTAGAGGAAAACACACAGCTGAATGGAGGAGAAAGGGATCCCCTTGGATTGAGGACCGTTACTGGAGCATCTGGGTAATATATTCTAGAGGGGTCTTGGTCTGATTCAGCTCTTTGTTAGAGGAAAATACACAGCTGAATGGAGGAGAAAGGGATCCCCTTGGATTGAGGACCGTTACTGGAGCATCTGGGTAATATATTCTAGAGGGGAAATGTCTTGGTCTGATTCAGCTCTTTGTTAGAGGAAAACACACAGCCAGTTTGAGGTGATGACCTCTCACCTCAATGATGTCAACATATCATAACATATAATAACATATATTAACATATATTAACATATAATAACATATAATAACATATCATTTAATTACATACCATAACCTTTTTTACATTTCATACCATAACGTACCGTAGCGTAACGTAGCATAACGTAGCGTACCATGACGTAGCGTAACATAACATACCATAACGTACCATAGCGTAACGTAGCATAACGTAGCGTACCATGACGTAGCGTAACATAACATACCATAACGTACCATAGCGTAACGTAGCATAACGTAGTGTACCATGACGTAGCGTAACATAACATACCATAACGTACCATAGCGTAACGTAGCATAACGTAGCGTACCATGACGTAGCGTAACATAACATACCATAACGTACCATAGCGTAACGTAGCATTGCGTACCATAACGTAGCGTAACATAACATACCATAACGTACCATAGCATAACGTAGCATAACGTAGCGTACCATGACGTAGCGTAACATAACATACCATAACGTACCATAGCGTAACGTAGCATTGCGTACCATAACGTAGCGTAACATAACATACCATAACGTACCATAGCGTAACGTAGCATAACGTAGCGTACCATGACGTAGCGTAACATAACATACCATAACGTACCATAGCGTAACGTAGCATAACGTAGCGTACCATGACGTAGCGTAACATAACATACCATAACGTACCATAGCGTAACGTAGCGTTGCGTACCGTAACGTAGCGTAACATAACATACCATAACGTACCATAGCGTAACGTAGCATAACGTAGCGTACCATGACGTAGCGTAACATAACATACCATAACGTACCATAGCGTAACGTAGCGTTGCGTACCGTAACGTAGCGTAACATAACATACCATAACGTACCATAGCGTAACGTTGCATAACGTAGCGTACCATGACGTAGCGTAACATAACATACCATAACGTACCATAGCGTAACGTAGCGTTGCGTACCGTAACGTAGCGTAACATAACATACCATAACGTACCATAGCGTAACGTAGCGTAACGTAACGTAGCGTAACATAACATAACGTAGCGTAACATAACATACCATAACGTACCATAGCATAACGTAGCGTATTGTAACGTTGCGTACTGTAACGTAACGTAGCATATCATATAAAGCTAAAGCTCTCAGCTCCTTTACCTGGCTCGGTATGAATCCATCCTTCTGTAGTAACTCTAACTTATTGACATGGTATACAGTGCCTTCGAAAAGTATTCAGGCTTTTTCCACATTTTGTTACGTTACAGTCTTATTCTAAAATTGATCAAATCGTTTTTTTCTCATCACTCTACACACAATACCCCATAATGACATCACAATACCCCATAATGACATCACAATACCCCATAATGACATCACAATACCCCATAATGACATCACAATACCCCATAATGATGAACCAAAAACATTTTTTTAAACATTTTTTGCAAATGTATAAAATAAAAAAACGGAAATATCACATTTACATAAGTATTCAGACCGTTTACTTAGTACTTTGTTGAAGCACCTTTGGCAGCGATTACAGCCTTGAGTCTTCTTGGGTATGATGCTACAAGCTTGGCACACCTGTATTTGGGGAGTTTCTCCCATTGTTCTCTGCAGATCCTCTCAAGCTCTGTCAGGATGGATGGGGAGCGTCGCTGCACAGCTATTTTCAGGTCTCTCCAGAGATGTTTGATCGGGTTCAAGTCTGGGCTCTGTCTGGGCCACTCAAGGAGACATTCAGAGACTCGATGCCACTCCTGCGTTGTCTTGGTTGTGCGCTTAGGATCGTTGTCCTGTTGGAAGGTGTACGTTCGCCCCTGCCTGAGGTCCTGAGCACTCTGGAGCATGTTTTCATCAAGGATCTCTCCCTCGATCCTGACTAGTCTCCCAGTCCCTGCCGCTGAAAAACATCCCCACAGCATGATGCTGCCACCACCATGCTTCACCGTAGGGATGGTGCCAGGTTTCCTCCAGACGTGACGCTTGGCATTCAGGCCAAAGAGTTCAATCTTGGTTTCATCAGACCAGATTATCTTGTTTGTCATGGTCTGAGAGTCAAACTCAGGCAAACTCCAAGCGGGCTGTCGTGTCTTTTACTGAGGAGTGGCTTCCGTCTGAACACTCTACCGTAAAGCCCTGATTGGTGGAGTGCTGCAGAGATGGTTGTCCTTCTGGAAGGTTCTCTCATCTCCACAGAGGAACTCTAGAGCTCTGTCAGAGTGGCCATCGGGTTCTTGGTCACCTTCCTGACCAAGGCCCTTCTCTCCCGATTGCTCAGTTTGGCCGGGCGGCCAGCTTTAGGAAGAGTCTTGGTGGTTCCAAACTTCTTCCATTTAAGAATGATGGAGGCCACTGTGTTCTTGGGGACCTTCAATGCTGCAGAAATGTTTTGGTACCCTTCCCCAGATCTGTGCCTCGACACAATCCTGTCTCGGAGCTCTATGGACAATTCCTTCGACCTCATGGTTTGGTTTTTGCTCTGACATGCACTGTCAACTGTGGAACCTTATATAGACAGGTGTGTACCTTTCCAAATCATGTCCAATTAATTTAATTTACCACAGGTAAACTCCAATCAAGTTGTAGAAACATCTCAAGGATGATCAATGGAAACAGGATGCACCCGAGTATCATAGCAAATGGTCTGAATACTTACTTTTTTACACATTTGCAAAAATTGTCTAAAAACCTGTTTGTTTCATCATTTGGGGTATTGTGTGTAGATTGAGGGAAAAAAATGAATTTAATAAAATGTTGAATAAGGCTGTAAACTAACAAAATGTGAAAAAAGTCAAGGGGTCTGAATATTTTCCGAAAGCACTGTAAGTTATATTGTTGTCCTGAGCCCTCGGTGTTCTCTATGGTGTTTTAGGTCAGGTTGTGACTAGGGGGGGGTTCTAGGTATTATATTTCTATGTTGGTGTGTGTGTATGGTTCCCAATTAGAGGCAGCTGATAATCGTTACCTTGGGGATCATACTTAGTGTGTCCTTTTTCCCACCTGCTATGTGGGATATTGTTTCGGAAGTCTCACTGTCATTAAAATGTGTAACTCTACTTGGGCCTTGGTCCAATTATTCATACGACGGTCATGACAGAATATCCCCCCTAGTCAGGACCAAGCAGCGTGCCCAGGAGCAGTAGGCCCAGGAGCAGAGTGCCCAGGAGGTGAAGGAGAGTTGGTCATGGGAATAGATACTAGGTCGTGACAGAATATCCCCCCTAGTCAGGACCAAGCAGCGTGCCCAGGAGCAGTAGGCCCAGGAGCAGAGTGCCCAGGAGGTGAAGGAGAGTTGGTCATGGGAAGAGATACTAGGTCGTGACAGAATATCCCCCCTAGTCAGGACCAAGCAGCGTGCCCAGGAGGTGAAGGAGAGTTGGTCATGGGAAGAGATACTAGGTCGTGACAGAATATCCCCCCTAGTCAGGACCAAGCAGCGTGCCCAGGAGGTGAAGGAGAGTTGGTCATGGGAAGAGATACTAGGTCGTGACAGAATATCCCCCCTAGTCAGGACCAAGCAGCGTGCCCAGGAGGTGAAGGAGAGTTGGTCATGGGAATAGATACTAGGTCGTGACAGAATATCCCCCCTAGTCAGGACCAAGCAGCGTGCCCAGGAGGTGAAGGAGAGTTGGTCATGGGAATAGATACGACGGTGGATGCGAGGCCCTTCCTTGGGAGTCGATGGAGCAGATTGAGGAGGGATATCAGAGACCGTCTGGGAGTCGATGGAGCAGTTTGAGGAGGGATATCCGAGACCGTCTGGGAGTCGATGGAGCAGTATGAGGAGGGATATCAGAGACCGTCTGGGAGTCGATGGAGCAGTTTGAGGAGGGATATCAGAGACCGTCTGGGAGTCGATGGATCAGTTTGAGGAGGGATATCAGAGACCGTCTGGGAGTCGATGGAGCAGCTTGAGGAGGGATATCAGAGACCGTCTGGGAGTCGATGGAGCAGTTTGAGGAGGGATATCAGAGACCGTCTGGGAGTCGATGGAGCAGTTTGAGGAGGGATATCAGAGACCGTCTGGGAGTCAATGGAGCAGTTTGAGGAGGGATATCAGAGACCGTCTGGGAGTCGATGGATCAGTTTGAGGAGGGATATCAGAGACCGTCTGGGAGTCGATGGAGCAGCTTGAGGAGGGATATCAGAGACCGTCTGGGAGTCGATGGAGCAGGTTGAGGAGGGATATCAGAGACCGTCTGGGAGTCGATGGAGCAGTTTGAGGAGGGATATCAGAGACCGTCTGGGAGTCGATGGAGCAGTTTGAGGAGGGATATCCGAGACCGTCTGGGAGTCGATGGAGCAGTTTGAGGAGGGATATCAGAGACCGTCTGGGAGTCGATGGAGCAGTTTGAGGAGGGATATCAGAGACCGTCTGGGAGTGGATGGAGCAGGTTGGAGGAGGGATATCAGAGAGAGATGTTGGCTAGGAGTATGCTGCAGCGCAGGCGTTTTTCAGGAGCGTGTCATCAGTCTGGTGCAACCTGTGCCGGCTCCCCGCACTCGCCCACCAGTGCGTGTGTACAGTCCGGAACCTCCAGCGACGGTTCACAATCCAGAGCTTCCATCGACGGTTCACAGTTCAGAGCTTCCAGCAACGGTTCACAGTTCAGAGCCTCCAGTGACGGTCCACGGCCCGGAGCTTCCAGTGACGGTCCACGGCCCGGAGCTTCCAGTGACGGTCCATGGCCCGGTGCCTCCTGCGCCGGTGCCATAGCCGGAGCCTTCCTCTGCGCCGATGTCCAGTCCAGGCATGGTGTCCAGTCCTGCTCCATGGCCGGAGCCTCCCTCTGCGCCGGTGCCCAGTCCGGGTTTTCCAGGTTTTGCGGTCGGAGTCCGCACCTTTGTGGGGGGGGGGGGTACTGTCACGCCCTGACCACAGAAAGCCCTCGGGGTTCTCTATGGTGTTTTAGGTCAGTCAGGGCGTGACTAAGGTGGTTTCTAGGTATTATATTTCTATGTTGGTGTGTGTGCATGTTCCCAATTAGAGGCAGCTGATGATCGTTATCTCTAATTGGGGATCATACTTAGTGTGTCCTTTTTCTCACCTGCGATGTGGGATATGGTTTTGTATGAGTGCCTATGTGCTCTACGTATTTCACGATCGTTATATCTTTGTTGTTTTGGAAGTCTCACTATCATTAAAATGTTGAACTCTACTCACGCTGCGCCTTGGTCCAATTATTCATACGACGGTCGTGACCATTGTGTTAATGTTAGATAACTGAACACTTTATGATATGATGTATTTCATTATCGAAACGGGTTTGCTACTGTATCTATTGTTTCTGTTTGCAAATGCTCTTGGCTGATAACTTAAAGAAGCTGCTGTGACTTTCTGTCTGTCTCTCTGCCTGTCTGTCTGTCTATCTCTCTGTCTCTCTGTCTCTCTGTCTCTCTGTCTGTCTCTCTGTCTGTCTCTCTGCCTGTCTCTCTGCCTGTCTGTCTGTCTGTCTGTCTCTCTGTCTCTCTGTCTCTCTGTCTCTCTGTCTCTCTGTCTCTGTGTCTCTGTCTGTCTCTCTGTCTGCCTGTCTGTCTGTCTCTCTGTCTCTCTGTCTCTCTGTCTCTGTGTGAACTGTGGGTTTCAGTTGGAAACGGGAGGAGTCTTGTATCTCTGTCTTTCTCTCTCAATTCAATTTAAGGGGCTTTGTTGGCGTAGGACACATATGTTAACATTACCAAAAGCAAGTGAAATAGATAATAAACAGTAGTGTAATAAATAATGAACAGTAAACATTACACTCACAGAAGTTCCAAAATAATAAAGATATTTCAAATGTCATTTTATGTCTATAAGTATTAATGGGAAAATAAATAAACATAAATATGGGTTGTATTTACAATGGTATTTGTTCTTCACTGGTTGCCCTTTTCTTGGGGCAACAGGTCACACATCTTGCTGCTGTGATGGCACACTGTGGTATTTCACCCTGTAGATATAGGAGCTTATCAAAATTGGATTTGTTTTCTAATTCTTTGTGGATCTGTGTGATCTGAGGGAAATATGTGTCTCTAATATGGTCATACATTGGGCAGGAGGTTAGGAAGTGCAGCTCGGTTTCCACCTCATTTTGTGGGCAGTGTGCACATAGCCTGTCTTCTCTTGAGAGCCATGTCTGCCTACGGCGGCCTTTCTCAATAGCAAGGCTATGCTCACTGAGTCTGTACATAGTTAAAGCTTTCCTTAAGTTTGTGTCAGTCACAGTGGTCAGGTATTCTGCCGCTGTGTACTCTCTGTTTAGGGCCAAATAGCATTCTAGTTTGCTCTGTTTTTTTTGGTAAATTCTTTCCAATGTGTCAAGTAATTATCTTTTTGTTTTCTCATGATTTGGTTGGGTCTAATTGTGTTGCTGTCCTGGGGCTCTGTGGGGTGTGTTTGTGTTTGTGAACAGAGCCCCAGGACCAGCTTGCTTAGGGGACTCTTCTCCAGGTTCATCTCTCTGTAGGTGATGGCTTTGTTATGGAAGGTTTGGGAATCGCTTCCTTTTAGGTGGTTGTAGAATCCATCCCCAAGACCACAGTGAAGCATGGTGGTGGCATAATCATGCTGTGGGGATGTTTTTCATCGTCAGGGACTGGGGAACTGGGAAACACCTTCCAGCAGGACAATGACCCTAAGCATACTGCTAAAGCAACACTTGAGTGGTTTAATGGGAAACATTTAAATGTCTTGGAATTGGCCTAGTCAAAGCCCAGACCTCAATCCAATTGAGAATCTGTGGTATGACTTAAAGATTGCTGTTCACCAGCAGAACCCATCCAACGTGAAGGAGCTGGAGCAGTTTTGCCCTGAAGAATGGGTAAAAATCCCAGTGACTAGATGTGCCAAGCTTATAGAGACATACCCCAAGAGACTTGCAGCTGTAATGACTGCATAAGGTGGCTCTACAAAGTATTGCCTTTGGGGGGGATGAATAGTTACGCTCAAGCTCTCTGTTGTTTTTGTCTTCTTTCTTGTTTGTTTCATAATATAAAATATTTAGCATCTTCAAGGTGGTCGGCATGTTGTGTAAATCAAATGATACAAACCTCCCAAAAATCCATTTTATTTCCAGGTTGAAACAAAAGAGGATGCCAAGGGAGTGAATACTTTCACAAGTCAATGTAGCACCCTATTCCCTATATAGTGTTCCACTCTGCATACCAAATAGCACCCTATTCCCTATATAGTGTTCCACTCTGCATACCAAATAGCACCCTATTCCCTATATAGTGTTCCACTCTGCATACCAAATAGCACCCTATTCCCTATATAGTGTTCCACTCTGCATACCAAATAGCACCCTATTCCCTATATAGTGTTCCACTCTGCATACCAAATAGCACCCTATTCCCTATATAGTGTTCCACTCTGCATACCAAGTGCACTACTTCCAATCAAAATTGTTATTTGTCACATTCACCGAATACAACAAGTGTAGACCTTACCATGAAATAATTACTTACAAGCCCTTAACCTACAATGCAGTTAAGCAAATTAAGAGTTAAGAAAACATATTTACAAAATCAACTAAAGTAAAAAATGAAAGAGCAACAATATAATAACAACAGTGAGGCTATATACAGGGTGTTACGGTACAGAGTCAATGTGGAGGCTATATACAGGGGGTACCGGTACAGAGTCAATGTGGAGGCTATATACAGGGTGTTACGGTACAGAGTCAATGTGGAGGCTATATACAGGGTGTTACGGTACAGAGTCAATGTGGAGGCTATATACAGGGGATACCGGTACAGAGTCAATGTGGAGGCTCTATACAGGATGTTACGGTACAGAGTCAATGTGGAGGCTATATACAGGGGGTACCGGTACAGAGTCAATGTGGAGGCTAAATACAGGGTGTTACGGTACAGAGTCAATGTGGAGGCTATATACAGGGGGTACCGGTACAGAGTCAATGTGGAGACTATTTACAGGGGGTACCAGTACAGAGTCAATGTGGAGGCTATATACAGGGGGTACCAGTACATAGTCAATGTGGAGGCTATATACAGGGGGTTACGGTACAGAGTCAATGTGGAGGCTATATACAGGGTGTACCGGTACAGAGTCAATGTGGAGGCTATATACAGGGGGTACCGGTACAGAGTCAATGTGGAGGCTATATACAGGGGGTACCGGTACAGAGTCAATGTGGAGGCTATATACAGGGTGTTACGGTACAGAGTCAATGTGGAGGCTATAGACAGGGGGTACCGGTACAGAGTCAATGTGGAGGCTATATACAGGGTGTTACGGTACAGAGTCAATGTGGAGGCTATATACAGGGTATTACGGTACAGAGTCAATGTGAAGGCTATATACAGGGGGTACCGGTACAGAGTCAATGTGGAGGCTATATACAGGGTGTTACGGTACAGAGTCAATGTGGAGGCTATATACAGGGTGTTACGGTACAGAGTCAATGTGGAGGCTATATACAGGGGGTACCAGTACAGAGTCAATGTGGAGGCTATATACAGGGGGTACCGGTACTGAGTCAATGTGGAGGCTATATACAGGGTGTTACGGTACAGAGTCAATGTGGAGGTTATATACAGGGGGTACCGGTACAGAGTCAATGTGGAGGCTATATACAGGGTGTTACGGTACAGAGTCAATGTGGAGGCTATATACAGGGTGTTACGGTACAGAGTCAATGTGGAGGCTATATACAGGGTGTTACGGTACAGAGTCAATGTGGAGGCTATATACAGGGTGTACCGGTACAGAGTCAATGTGGAGGCTATATACAGGGTGTTACGGTACAGAGTCAATGTGGAGGCTATATACAGGGGGTACCGGTACAGAGTCAATGTGGAGGCTATATACAGGGGGTACCGGTACAGAGTCAATGTGGAGGCTATATACAGGGTGTTACGGTACAGAGTCAATGTGGAGGCTATATACAGGGTGTTACGGTACAGAGTCAATGTGGAGGCTATATACAGGGGGTACCGGTACAGAGTCAATGTGGAGGCTATATACAGGGTGTTACGGTACAGAGTCAATGTGGAGGCTATATACAGGAGGTACCGGTACAGAGTCAATGTGGAGACTATATACAGGGGGTACCGGTACAGAGTCAATGTAGAGGCTATATACAGGGGGTACCGGTACATAGTCACTGTGGAGGCTATATACAGGGGGTACCGGTACAGAGTCAATGTGGAGGCTATATACAGGGGGTACCGGTACAGAGTCAATGTGGAGGCTATATACAGGGGGGTACCGGTACAGAGTCAATGTGGAGGCTATATACAGGGGGTACCGGTACAGAGTCAATGTGGAGGCTATATACAGGGGGTACCGGTACAGAGTCAATGTGGAGGCTATATACAGGGTGTTACGGTACAGAGTCAATGTGGAGGCTATATACAGGGGGTTACGGTACAGAGTCAATGTGGAGGCTATATACAGGGTGTTACGGTACAGAGTCAATGTGGAGGCTATATACAGGGGGTACCGGTACAGAGTCAATGTAGAGGCTATATACAGGGGGTACCGGTACATAGTCACTGTGGAGGCTATATACAGGGGGTACCGGTACAGAGTCAATGTGGAGGCTATATACAGGGGGTACCGGTACAGAGTCAATGTGGAGGCTATATACAGGGGGGTACCGGTACAGAGTCAATGTGGAGGCTATATACAGGGGGTACCGGTACAGAGTCAATGTGGAGGCTATATACAGGGGGTACCGGTACAGAGTCAATGTGGAGGCTATATACAGGGTGTTACGGTACAGAGTCAATGTGGAGGCTATATACAGGGGGTTACGGTACAGAGTCAATGTGGAGGCTATATACAGGGTGTTACGGTACAGAGTCAATGTGGAGGCTATATACAGGGGGTACCAGTACAGAGTCAATGTGGAGGCTATATACAGGGGGTAGCGGTACAGAGTCAACATGGAGACTATATACAGGGTGTTACGGTACAGAGTCAATGTGGAGGCTATATACAGGGGGTACCAGTACAGAGTCAATGTGGAGACTATATACAGGGTGTTACGGTACAGAGTCAATGTGGAGGCTATATACAGGGTGTTACGGTACAGAGTCAATGTGGAGGCTATATACAGGGGGTACCGGTACAGAGTCAATGTGGAGGCTATATACAGGGGGTACCGGTACAGAGTCAATGTGGAGGCTATATACAGGGTGTTACGGTACAGAGTCAATGTGGAGGCTATATACAGGGTGTTACGGTACAGAGTCAATGTGGAGGCTATATACAGGGGGTACCGGTACAGAGTCAATGTGGAGGCTATATACAGGGTGTTACGGTACAGAGTCAATGTGGAGACTATATACAGGGGGGTACCGGTACAGAGTCAATGTGGAGGCTATATACAGGGGGTACCGGTACAGAGTCAATGTGGAGGCTATATACAGGGTGTTATGGTACAGAGTCAATGTGGAGGCTATATACAGGGGGTACCGGTACAGAGTCAATGTGGAGGCTATATACAGGGGGTACCGGTACAGAGTCAATGTGGAGGCTATATACAGGGGGTACCGGTACAGAGTCAATGTGGAGGCTATATACAGGGGGTACCGGTACAGAGTCAATGTGGAGGCTATATACAGGGGGTACCGGTACTGAGTCAATGTGGAGGCTATATACAGGGGGTACCGGTACAGAGTCAATGTGGAGGCTATATACAGAGGGTACCGGTACAGAGTCAATGTGGAGGCTATATACAGGGTGTTACGGTACAGAGTCAATGTGGAGGCTATATACAGGGTGTTACGGTACAGAGTCAATGTAGAGGCTATATACAGGGTGTTACGGTACAGAGTCAATGTGGAGGCTATATACAGGGGGTACCGGTACAGAGTCAATGTGGAGGCTATATACAGGGGGGTACCGGTACAGAGTCAATGTGGAGACTATATACAGGGTGTTACGGTACCGAGTCAATGTGGAGGCTATATACAGGGTGTTACGGTACAGAGTCAATGTGGAGGCTATATACAGGGTGTTACGGTACAGAGTCAATGTGGAGGCTATATACAGGGGGTACCGGTACAGAGTCAATGTGGAGGCTATATACAGGGGGTACCGGTACAGAGTCAATGTGGAGGCTATATACTGGGTGTTACGGTACAGAGTCAATGTGGAGGCTATATACAGGGGGTACCGGTACAGAGTCAATGTGGAGGCTATATACAGGGGGTACCGGTACAGAGTCAATGTGGAGGCTATATACAGGGTGTTACGGTACAGAGTCAATGTGGAGGCTATAGACAGGGGGTACCGGTACAGAGTCAATGTGGAGGCTATATACAGGGTGTTACGGTACAGAGTCAATGTGGAGGCTATATACAGGGTATTACGGTACAGAGTCAATGTGAAGGCTATATACAGGGGGTACCGGTACAGAGTCAATGTGGAGGCTATATACAGGGTGTTACGGTACAGAGTCAATGTGGAGGCTATATACAGGGTGTTACGGTACAGAGTCAATGTGGAGGCTATATACAGGGGGTACCAGTACAGAGTCAATGTGGAGGCTATATACAGGGGGTACCGGTACTGAGTCAATGTGGAGGCTATATACAGGGTGTTACGGTACAGAGTCAATGTGGAGGTTATATACAGGGGGTTACGGTACAGAGTCAATGTGGAGGCTATATACAGGGTGTTACGGTACAGAGTCAATGTGGAGGCTATATACAGGGTGTTACGGTACAGAGTCAATGTGGAGGCTATATACAGGGTGTTACGGTACAGAGTCAATGTGGAGGCTATATACAGGGTGTACCGGTACAGAGTCAATGTGGAGGCTATATACAGGGTGTTACGGTACAGAGTCAATGTGGAGGCTATATACAGGGGGTACCGGTACAGAGTCAATGTGGAGGCTATATACAGGGGGTACCGGTACAGAGTCAATGTGGAGGCTATATACAGGGTGTTACGGTACAGAGTCAATGTGGAGGCTATATACAGGGTGTTACGGTACAGAGTCAATGTGGAGGCTATATACAGGGGGTACCGGTACAGAGTCAATGTGGAGGCTATATACAGGGTGTTACGGTACAGAGTCAATGTGGAGGCTATATACAGGAGGTACCGGTACAGAGTCAATGTGGAGACTATATACAGGGGGTACCGGTACAGAGTCAATGTAGAGGCTATATACAGGGGGTACCGGTACATAGTCACTGTGGAGGCTATATACAGGGGGTACCGGTACAGAGTCAATGTGGAGGCTATATACAGGGGGTACCGGTACAGAGTCAATGTGGAGGCTATATACAGGGGGGTACCGGTACAGAGTCAATGTGGAGGCTATATACAGGGGGTACCGGTACAGAGTCAATGTGGAGGCTATATACAGGGGGTACCGGTACAGAGTCAATGTGGAGGCTATATACAGGGTGTTACGGTACAGAGTCAATGTGGAGGCTATATACAGGGGGTTACGGTACAGAGTCAATGTGGAGGCTATATACAGGGTGTTACGGTACAGAGTCAATGTGGAGGCTATATACAGGGGGTACCGGTACAGAGTCAATGTAGAGGCTATATACAGGGGGTACCGGTACATAGTCACTGTGGAGGCTATATACAGGGGGTACCGGTACAGAGTCAATGTGGAGGCTATATACAGGGGGTACCGGTACAGAGTCAATGTGGAGGCTATATACAGGGGGGTACCGGTACAGAGTCAATGTGGAGGCTATATACAGGGGGTACCGGTACAGAGTCAATGTGGAGGCTATATACAGGGGGTACCGGTACAGAGTCAATGTGGAGGCTATATACAGGGTGTTACGGTACAGAGTCAATGTGGAGGCTATATACAGGGGGTTACGGTACAGAGTCAATGTGGAGGCTATATACAGGGTGTTACGGTACAGAGTCAATGTGGAGGCTATATACAGGGGGTACCAGTACAGAGTCAATGTGGAGGCTATATACAGGGGGTAGCGGTACAGAGTCAACATGGAGACTATATACAGGGTGTTACGGTACAGAGTCAATGTGGAGGCTATATACAGGGGGTACCAGTACAGAGTCAATGTGGAGACTATATACAGGGTGTTACGGTACAGAGTCAATGTGGAGGCTATATACAGGGTGTTACGGTACAGAGTCAATGTGGAGGCTATATACAGGGGGTACCGGTACAGAGTCAATGTGGAGGCTATATACAGGGGGTACCGGTACAGAGTCAATGTGGAGGCTATATACAGGGTGTTACGGTACAGAGTCAATGTGGAGGCTATATACAGGGTGTTACGGTACAGAGTCAATGTGGAGGCTATATACAGGGGGTACCGGTACAGAGTCAATGTGGAGGCTATATACAGGGTGTTACGGTACAGAGTCAATGTGGAGACTATATACAGGGGGGTACCGGTACAGAGTCAATGTGGAGGCTATATACAGGGGGTACCGGTACAGAGTCAATGTGGAGGCTATATACAGGGTGTTATGGTACAGAGTCAATGTGGAGGCTATATACAGGGGGTACCGGTACAGAGTCAATGTGGAGGCTATATACAGGGGGTACCGGTACAGAGTCAATGTGGAGGCTATATACAGGGGGTACCGGTACAGAGTCAATGTGGAGGCTATATACAGGGGGTACCGGTACAGAGTCAATGTGGAGGCTATATACAGGGGGTACCGGTACTGAGTCAATGTGGAGGCTATATACAGGGGGTACCGGTACAGAGTCAATGTGGAGGCTATATACAGAGGGTACCGGTACAGAGTCAATGTGGAGGCTATATACAGGGTGTTACGGTACAGAGTCAATGTGGAGGCTATATACAGGGTGTTACGGTACAGAGTCAATGTAGAGGCTATATACAGGGTGTTACGGTACAGAGTCAATGTGGAGGCTATATACAGGGGGTACCGGTACAGAGTCAATGTGGAGGCTATATACAGGGGGGTACCGGTACAGAGTCAATGTGGAGACTATATACAGGGTGTTACGGTACCGAGTCAATGTGGAGGCTATATACAGGGTGTTACGGTACAGAGTCAATGTGGAGGCTATATACAGGGTGTTACGGTACAGAGTCAATGTGGAGGCTATATACAGGGGGTACCGGTACAGAGTCAATGTGGAGGCTATATACAGGGGGTACCGGTACAGAGTCAATGTGGAGGCTATATACTGGGTGTTACGGTACAGAGTCAATGTGGAGGCTATATACAGGGTGTTACGGTACAGAGTCAATGTGGAGGCTATATACAGGGTGTTACGGTACAGAGTCAATGTGGAGGCTATATACAGGGTGTACCGGTACAGAGTCAATGTGGAGGCTATATACAGGGTGTTACGGTACAGAGTCAATGTGGAGGCTATATACAGGGGGTACCGGTACAGAGTCAATGTGGAGGCTATATACAGGGGGTACCGGTACAGAGTCAATGTGGAGGCTATATACAGGGTGTTACGGTACAGAGTCAATGTGGAGGCTATATACAGGGTGTTACGGTACAGAGTCAATGTGGAGGCTATATACAGGGGGTACCGGTACAGAGTCAATGTGGAGGCTATATACAGGGTGTTACGGTACAGAGTCAATGTGGAGGCTATATACAGGAGGTACCGGTACAGAGTCAATGTGGAGACTATATACAGGGGGTACCGGTACAGAGTCAATGTAGAGGCTATATACAGGGGGTACCGGTACAGAGTCAATGTGGAGGCTATATACAGGGGGGTACCGGTACAGAGTCAATGTGGAGGCTATATACAGGGGGTACCGGTACAGAGTCAATGTGGAGGCTATATACAGGGGGTACCGGTACAGAGTCAATGTGGAGGCTATATACAGGGTGTTACGGTACAGAGTCAATGTGGAGGCTATATACAGGGGGTTACGGTACAGAGTCAATGTGGAGGCTATATACAGGGTGTTACGGTACAGAGTCAATGTGGAGGCTATATACAGGGGGTACCGGTACAGAGTCAATGTGGAGGCTATATACAGGGGGTAGCGGTACAGAGTCAACATGGAGACTATATACAGGGTGTTACGGTACAGAGTCAATGTGGAGGCTATATACAGGGGGTACCAGTACAGAGTCAATGTGGAGACTATATACAGGGTGTTACGGTACAGAGTCAATGTGGAGGCTATATACAGGGTGTTACGGTACAGAGTCAATGTGGAGGCTATATACAGGGGGTACCGGTACAGAGTCAATGTGGAGGCTATATACAGGGGGTACCGGTACAGAGTCAATGTGGAGGCTATATACAGGGTGTTACGGTACAGAGTCAATGTGGAGGCTATATACAGGGTGTTACGGTACAGAGTCAATGTGGAGGCTATATACAGGGGGTACCGGTACAGAGTCAATGTGGAGGCTATATACAGGGTGTTACGGTACAGAGTCAATGTGGAGACTATATACAGGGGGGTACCGGTACAGAGTCAATGTGGAGGCTATATACAGGGGGTACCGGTACAGAGTCAATGTGGAGGCTATATACAGGGGGTACCGGTACAGAGTCAATGTGGAGGCTATATACAGGGTGTTACGGTACAGAGTCAATGTGGAGGCTATATACAGGGGGTACCGGTACAGAGTCAATGTGGAGGCTATATACAGGGGGTACCGGTACTGAGTCAATGTGGAGGCTATATACAGGGGGTACCGGTACAGAGTCAATGTGGAGGCTATATACAGAGGGTACCGGTACAGAGTCAATGTGGAGGCTATATACAGGGTGTTACGGTACAGAGTCAATGTGGAGGCTATATACAGGGTGCTACGGTACAGAGTCAATGTAGAGGCTGTATACAGGGTGTTACGGTACAGAGTCAATGTGGAGGCTATATACAGGGGGTACCGGTACAGAGTCAATGTGGAGGCTATATACAGGGGGGTACCGTTACAGAGTCAATGTGGAGACTATATACAGGGTGTTACGGTACCGAGTCAATGTGGAGGCTATATACAGGGTGTTACGGTACAGAGTCAATGTGGGGGCTATATACAGGGGGTACCGGTACAGAGTCAATGTGGAGGCTATATACAGGGTGTTACGGTACAGAGTCAATGTGGAGGCTATATACAGGGTTTTACGGTACAGAGTCAGTGTGGAGGCTATATACAGGGTGTTACGGTACAGAGTCAATGTGGAGGCTATATACAGGGGGTACCGGTACAGAGTCAATGTGGAGGCTATATACAGGGTGTTACGGTACAGAGTCAATGTGGAGGCTATATACAGGGGGTACCGGTACAGAGTCAATGTGGAGGATATATACAGGGTGTTACGGTACAGAGTCAATGTGGAGGCTATATACAGGGTGTTATGGTACAGAGTCAATGTGGAGGCTATATACAGGGTGTTACGGTACAGAGTCAATGTGGAGGCTATATACAGGGGGGTACCGGTACAGAGTCAATGTGGAGGCTATATACAGGGGGTACCGGTACAGAGTCAATGTGGAGGCTATATACAGGGGGTACCGGTACAGAGTCAATGTGGAGGCTATATACAGGGTATTACGGTACAGAGTCAATGAGGAGGCTATATACAGGGGGTACCGGTACAGAGTCAATGTGGAGGCTATATACAGGGGGTACCGGTACAGAGTCAATGTGGAGGCTATATACAGGGGGTGCCGGTACATAGTCAATGTGGAGGCTATATACAGGGTGTTACGGTACAGAGTCAATGTGGAGGCTATATACAAGGTGTTACGGTACAGAGTCAATGTGGAGGCTATATACAGGGGGTACCGGTACAGAGTCAATGTGGAGGCTATATACAGGGGGTACCGGTACAGAGTCAATGTGGAGGCTATATACAGGGGGTACCGGTACAGAGTCAATGTGGAGGCTATATACAGGGGGTACCGGTACAGAGTCAAAGTGGAGTCTATATACAGGGGGTACCGGTACAGAGTCAATGTGGAGGCTATATAAAGGGGGTACCGGTACAGAGTCAATGTGGAGGCTATATACAGGGTGTTATGGTACAGAGTCAATGTGGAGGCTATATACAGGGTGTTACGGTACAGAGTCAATGTGGAGGCTATATACAGGGTGTTACTGTACAGAGTCAATGTGGAGGCTATATACAGGGGGGTACCGGTACTGAGTCAATGTGGAGGCTATATACAGGGTGTTACTGTACAGAGTCAATGTGGAGGCTATATACAGGGGGTACCAGTACTGAGTCAATGTGGAGGCTATATACAGGGTGTTACGGTACAGAGTCAATGTGGAGGCTATATACAGGGGGTACCGGTACAGAGTCAATGTGGAGGCTATATACAGGGGGTACCGGTACAGAGTCAATGTGGAGGCTATATACAGGGGGTACCGGTACAGAGTCAATGTGGAGGCTATATACAGGGGATACCGGTACAGAGTCAATGTGGAGGCTATATACAGGGGGTACCAGTACATAGTCAATGTGGAGGCTATATACAGGGTGTTACGGTACAGAGTCAATGAGGAGGCTATATACAGGGGGTACCGGTACAGAGTCAATGTGGAGGCTATATACAGGGGGTACCGGTACAGAGTCAATGTGGAGGCTATATACAGGGGGTGCCGGTACATAGTCAATGTGGAGGCTATATACAGGGTGTTACGGTACAGAGTCAATGTGGAGGCTATATACAAGGTGTTACGGTACAGAGTCAATGTGGAGGCTATATACAGGGGGTACCGGTACAGAGTCAATGTGGAGGCTATATACAGGGGGTACCGGTACAGAGTCAATGTGGAGGCTATATACAGGGGGTACCGGTACAGAGTCAATGTGGAGGCTATATACAGGGGGTACCGGTACAGAGTCAAAGTGGAGTCTATATACAGGGGGTACCGGTACAGAGTCAATGTGGAGGCTATATAAAGGGGGTACCGGTACAGAGTCAATGTGGAGGCTATATACAGGGTGTTATGGTACAGAGTCAATGTGGAGGCTATATACAGGGTGTTACTGTACAGAGTCAATGTGGAGGCTATATACAGGGGGGTACCGGTACTGAGTCAATGTGGAGGCTATATACAGGGTGTTACTGTACAGAGTCAATGTGGAGGCTATATACAGGGGGTACCAGTACTGAGTCAATGTGGAGGCTATATACAGGGTGTTACGGTACAGAGTCAATGTGGAGGCTATATACAGGGGGTACCGGTACAGAGTCAATGTGGAGGCTATATACAGGGGGTACCGGTACAGAGTCAATGTGGAGGCTATATACAGGGGGTACCGGTACAGAGTCAATGTGGAGGCTATATACAGGGGATACCGGTACAGAGTCAATGTGGAGGCTATATACAGGGGGTACCGGTACAGAGTCAATGTGGAGGCTATATACAGGGGGTACCGGTACAGAGTCAATGTGGAGGCTATATACAGGGGGTACCGGTACAGAGTCAATGTGGAGGCTATATACAGGGGGTACCGGTACAGAGTCAATGTGGAGGCTATATACAGGGGGTACCGGTACAGAGTCAATGTGGAGGCTATATACAGGGGGTACCGGTACAGAGTCAATGTGGAGGCTATATACAGGGGGTACCGGTACAGAGTCAATGTGGAGGCTATATACAGGGGATACCGGTACAGAGTCAATGTGGAGGCTATATACAGGGGGTACCAGTACATAGTCAATGTCGAGGCTATATACAGGGTGTTACGGTACAGAGTCAATGTGGAGGCTATATACAAGGGGTACAGGTACAGAGTCAATGTGGAGGCTATATACAGGGTGTTACGGTACAGAGTCAATGTGGAGGCTATATACAAGGGGTACAGGTACAGAGTCAATGTGGAGGCTAAATACAGGGGGTACCGGTACAGAGTCAATGTGGAGGCTATATACAGGGTGTTACGGTACAGAGTCAATGTGGAGGCTATATTCAAGGGGTACAGGTACAGAGTCAATGTGGAGGCTAAATACAGGGGGTGCCGGTATATAGCCGGTACCCCATGGAAGGCCATTTTTAGGTCCTTCTTTTGACACCGCCTGGTATAGAGGTCCTGGGTGGCAGGAAGCTTGGCCCCAGTGATGTACTGGGCCGTACGCATTACCCTCTGTAGTGCCTTGCGGTCGGAGACCGAGCAGTTGCCGTACCAGGCGGTGATGCAACCAGTCAGGATGCTCTCGATGGTGCAGCTGTAGAATATTTTGAGGATCTGAGGACCCATGACAAAGTTTTTCAGTCTCCTGAAGGGGAAAAGGTTTTGTCGTGCCCTCTTCACGACTCTTGGTGTGTTTGGACCACGATAGTTTGTTGGTGATGTGGACACCGAGGAAGGGATGAGCTTTACGTAGGGTGTAGGGTGTAGGGTGTCATTTGGGACACAGCCCGTGCAAATTGTCCTCCTCCGTTTTATTCTTGGAAGCATGAATGTATTTGTCGTATTGATCAACTCGTCAATTTGCCGCTGTTGAAGAGACCGAGGGAGAATCTGGCCAGAACTGTCTTTTTAAGAAAGCCACTGCTGCTTGTTAGGAAGAACGGTGGAGAATCTCAAGTGGAAAATGACAGCGTGTACTTATCCCATCTTTCCAAAAGCCTTCCTGGGGTTTTAAAAGAAGGACTGTGAATTTGTCAAAAGAGCTATAAGTATATATTGAAGCCCACATCGATAGAGTGCACAATGAAAGACATATTTCATGTTTTAAAAGATATATAATTATGTTGTACTATTGTCTTAAAGTATAGAGCTATTGTGACTTGTGTTTTCATGTATTTTTAAAGTATAGAGCTATTGTGACTTGTGTTTTCATGTATTTTTAAAGTATAGAGCTATTGTGACTTGTGTTTTCATGTATTTTTAAAGTATAGAGCTATTGTGACTTGTGTTTTCATGTATTTCTCCAAGCTGCTTCCCATATTCGCCCGGCCAATACATGCCATTAAATAGACATCGTTGCTGTTTGCCTAAATGCACACCATTTCATCAGATGTAAATCTCCTCTTTAGAATATCCGAATATGATAAGGAGGAACACAGCAGTATTGTTAACCATGATGTCTAGGGGGTAGGGTGCATCCTAACAGGGGGTAGGGTGCATCCTAACAGGGGGTAGGGTGCATCCTAACAGGGGGTAGTGTGCATCCTAACAGGGGGTAGGGTGCATCCTAACAGGGGGTAGGGTGCATCCTAACAGGGGGTAGGGTGCATCCTAACAGGGGGTAGGGTGCATCCTAACAGGGGGTAGGGTGCATCCTAACAGGGGGTAGGGTGCATCCTAACAGGGGGTAGGGTGCATCCTAACAGGGGGTAGGGTGCATCCTAACAGGGGGTAGGGTGCATCCTAACAGGGGGTAGGGTGCATCCTAACAGGGGGTAGGGTGCATCCTAACAGGGGGTAGGGTGCATCCTAACAGGGGGTAGGGTGCATCCTAACAGGGGGTAGGGTGCATCCTAACAGGGGGTAGGGTGCATCCTAACAGGGGGTAGGGTGCACCCTAACAGGGGGTAGGGTGCATCCTAACAGGGGGTAGGGTGCATCCTAACAGGGGGTAGGGTGCATCCTAACAGGGGGTAGGGTGCATCCTAACAGGGGGTAGGGTGCATCCTAACAGGGGGTAGGGTGCATCCTAACAGGGGGTAGGGTGCACCCTAACAGGGGGTAGGGTGCATCCTAACAGGGGGTAGGGTGCATCCTAACAGGGGGTAGGGTGCATCCTAACAGGGGGTAGGGTGCACCCTAACAGGGGGTAGGGTGCATCCTAACAGGGGGTAGGGTGCATCCTAACAGGGGGTAGGGTGCATCCTAACAGGGGGTAGGGTGCATCCTAACAGGGGGTGGGGTGCACCCTAACAGGGGGTAGGGTGCACCCTAACAGGGGGTAGGGTGCATCCTAACAGGGGGTAGGGTGCATCCTAACAGGGGGTAGGGTGCATCCTAACAGGGGGTAGGGTGCACCCTAACAGGGGGTAGGGTGCATCCTAACAGGGGGTAGGGTGCATCCTAACAGGGGGTAGGGTGCATCCTAACAGGGGGTAGGGTGCATCCTAACAGGGGGTAGGGTGCATCCTAACAGGGGGTAGGGTGCATCCTAACAGGGCCCTCAGGTCTCTGGTCAACAGTATTGTTAACCATGATGTCTAGGGGGTAGGGTGCATCCTAACAGGGGGTAGGGTGCACCCTAACAGGGGGTAGGGTGCACCCTAACAGGGGGTAGGGTGCATCCTAACAGGGGGTAGGGTGCATCCTAACAGGGGGTAGGGTGCATCCTAACAGGGGGTAGGGTGCATCCTAACAGGGGGTAGGGTGCATCCTAACAGGGGGTAGCGTGCATCCTAACAGGGGGTAGGGTGCATCCTAACAGGGGGTAGGGTGCATCCTAAAAGGGGGTAGGGTACATCCTAACAGGGGGTAGGGTGCATCCTAACAGGGGGTAGGGTGCATCCTAACAGGGGGTAGGGTGCATCCTAACAGGGCCCTCAGGTCTCTGGTCAACAGTATTGTTAACCATGATGTCTAGGGGATAGGGTGCATCCTAACAGGGGGTAGGGTGCATCCTAACAGGGGGTAGGGTGCATCCTAACAGGGGGTAGGGTGCATCCTAACAGGGCCCTCAGGTCTCTGGTCAAGAGGATGGAACACTCTATATGGAATAGGGTGCCATTTGGTATAGAGGATGGAACACTATATAGGGAATAGGGTGCCATTTAGGGCGCAAGGTGGTGATGGTTGAATTGTCAGAAAGCCACCAGTCTATAGCTTGGATCTCCACTGTAATCCTAGTGCTCTGTTCCACTGTAATCCTAGTACTCTGTTCCACTGTAATCCTAGTACTCTGTTCCACTGTAATCCTAGTGCTCTGTTCCACTGTAATCCTAGTACTCTGTTCCACTGTAATCCTAGTACTCTGTTCCACTGTAATCCTAGTGCTCTGTTCCACTGTAATCCTAGTGCTCTGTTCCACTGTAATCCTAGTCCTCTGTTCCACTGTAATCCTAGTACTCTGTTCCACTGTAATCCTAGTGCTCTGTTCCACTGTAATCCTAGTACTCTGTTCCACTGTAATCCTAGTGCTCTGTTCCACTGTAATCCTAGTACTCTGTTCCACTGTAATCCTAGTACTCTGTTCCACTGTAATCCTAGTGCTCTGTTCCACTGTAATCCTAGTACTCTGTTCCACTGTAATCCTAGTGCTCTGTTCCACTGTAATCCTAGTACTCTGTTCCACTGTAATCCTAGTGCTCTGTTCCACTGTAATCCTAGTACTCTGTTCCACTGTAATCCTAGTGCTCTGTTCCACTGTAATCCTAGTACTCTGTTCCACTGTAATCCTAGTGCTCTGTTCCACTGTAATCCTAGTACTCTGCTCCACTGTAATCCTAGTGCTCTGTTCCACTGTAATCCTAGTACTCTGTTCCACTGTAATCCTAGTGCTCTATTCCACTGTAATCCTAGTGCTCTGTTCCACTGTAATCCTAGTACTCTGTTCCACTGTAATCCTAGTGCTCTGTTCCACTGTAATCCTAGTGCTCTATTCCACTGTAATCCTAGTACTCTGTTCCACTGTAATCCTAGTGCTCTGTTCCACTGTAATCCTAGTGCTCTGTTCCACTGTAATCCTAGTACTCTGTTCCACTGTAATCCTAGTACTCTGTTCCACTGTAATCCTAGTGCTCTGTTCCACTGTAATCCTAGTACTCTTTTCCACTGTAATCCTAGTGCTCTGTTCCACTGTAATCCTAGTACTCTGTTCCACTGTAATCCTAGTGCTCTGTTCCACTGTAATCCTAGTACTCTGCTCCACTGTAATCCTAGTGCTCTGTTCCACTGTAATCCTAGTGCTCTGTTCCACTGTAATCCTAGTACTCTGTTCCACTGTAATCCTAGTGCTCTATTCCACTGTAATCCTAGTGCTCTGTTCCACTGTAATCCTAGTGCTCTGTTCCACTGTAATCCTAGTACTCTGTTCCACTGTAATCCTAGTGCTCTGTTCCACTGTAATCCTAGTGCTCTGTTCCACTGTAATCCTAGTACTCTGTTCCACTGTAATCCTAGTGCTCTGTTCCACTGTAATCCTAGTACTCTGTTCCACTGTAATCCTAGTGCTCTGTTCCACTGTAATCCTAGTGCTCTGTTCCACTGTAATCCTAGTGCTCTGTTCCACTGTAATCCTAGTGCTCTGTTCCACTGTAATCCTAGTGCTCTGTTCCACTGTAATCCTAGTGCTCTGTTCCACTGTAATCCTAGTGCTCTGTTCCACTGTAATCCTAGTGCTCTGTTCCACTGTAATCCTAGTGCTCTGTTCCACTGTAATCCTAGTGCTCTGTTCCACTGTAATCCTAGTGCTCTGTTCCACTGTAATCCTAGTGCTCTGTTCCACTGTAATCCTAGCGCTCTGTTCCACTGTAATCCTAGCGCTCTGTTCCACTGTAATCCTAGTGCTCTGTTCCACTGTAATCCTAGTACTCTGTTCCAGTGTAATCCTAGTGCTCTGTTCCACTGTAATCCTAGTGCTCTGTTCCACTGTAATCCTAGTGCTCTGTTCCACTGTAATCCTAGTACTCTGTTCCACTGTAATCCTAGTACTCTGTTCCACTGTAATCCTAGTGCTCTGTTCCACTGTAATCCTAGTGCTCTGTTCCACTGTAATCCTAGTGCTCTGGTCCACTGTAATCCTAGTGCTCTGTTCCACTGTAATCCTAGTGCTCTGTTCCACTGTAATCCTAGTGCTCTGTTCCACTGTAATCCTAGTGCTCTGTTCCACTGTAATCCTAGTGCTCTGTTCCACTGTAATCCTAGTGCTCTGTTCCACTGTAATCCTAGTGCTCTGTTCCACTGTAATCCTAGTACTCTGTTCCACTGTAATCCTAGTGCTCTGTTCCACTGTAATCCTAGTGCTCTGTTCCACTGTAATCCTAGTGCTCTGTTCCACTGTAATCCTAGTACTCTGTTCCACTGTAATCCTAGTGCTCTGTTCCACTGTAATCCTAGTACTCTGTTCCACTGTAATCCTAGTGCTCTGTTCCACTGTAATCCTAGTACTCTGTTCCACTGTAATCCTAGTGCTCTGTTCCACTGTAATCCTAGTACTATGTTCCACTGTAATCCTAGTACTCTGTTCCACTGTAATCCTAGTGCGCTGTTCCACTGTAATCCTAGTACTCTGTTCCACTGTAATCATAGTACTCTGTTCCACTGTAATCCTAGTGCTCTGTTCCACTGTAATCCTAGTACTCTGTTCCACTGTAATCCTAGTGCTCTGTTCCACTGTAATCCTAGTGCTCTGTTCCACTGTAATCCTAGTGCTCTGTTCCACTGTAATCCTAGTGCTCTGTTCCACTGTAATCCTAGTGCTCTGTTCCACTGTAATCCTAGTACTCTGTTCCACTGTAATCCTAGTGCTCTGTTCCACTGTAATCCTAGTGCTCTGTTCCACTGTAATCCTAGTGCTCTGTTCCACTGTAATCCTAGTACTCTGTTCCACTGTAATCCTAGTGCTCTGTTCCACTGTAATCCTAGTACTCTGTTCCACTGTAATCCTAGTGCTCTGTTCCACTGTAATCCTAGTACTCTGTTCCACTGTAATCCTAGTGCTCTGTTCCACTGTAATCCTAGTACTATGTTCCACTGTAATCCTAGTACTCTGTTCCACTGTAATCCTAGTGCGCTGTTCCACTGTAATCCTAGTACTCTGTTCCACTGTAATCATAGTACTCTGTTCCACTGTAATCCTAGTGCTCTGTTCCACTGTAATCCTAGTACTCTGTTCCACTGTAATCCTAGTGCTCTGTTCCACTGTAATCCTAGTACTCTGTTCCACTGTAATCCTAGTACTCTGTTCCACTGTAATCCTAGTACTCTGTTCCACTGTAATCCTAGTACTCTGTTCCACTGTAATCCTAGTGCTCTGTTCCACTGTAGTTCTCTCTGAATGGCAGTGGGCCAAGGCAGTCAATCTTGTAGACTCTGGACATGTTCAATGGTCAGGTCGATAACCACAGCCCAGCCGTTTATGACCCAGTCAGCAGCCCTGTCCTTCACCGACCACATCTAGGTGGTCAGACAGCAGCCCTGTCCTTCACCGACCACATCTAGATGGTCAGACAGCAGCCCTGTCCTTCACCGACCACATCTAGGTGGTCAGACAGCAGCCTTGTCCTTCACCGACCACATCTAGGTGGTCAGACAGCAGCCCTGTCCTTCACCGACCACATCTAGGTGGTCAGACAGCAGCCCTGTTCTTCACCGACCACATCTAGGTGGTCAGACAGCAGCCCTGTCCTTCACTGACCACATCTAGGTGGTCAGACAGCAGCCCTGTCCTTCACCGACCACATCTAGGTGGTCAGACAGCAGCCCTGTCCTTCACCGACCACATCTAGGTGGTCAGACAGCAGCCCTGTCCTTCACCAACCACATCTAAGTGGTCAGACAGCAGCCCTGTCCTTCACCGACCACATCTAGGTGGTCAGACAGCAGCCCTGTCCTTCACCGACCACATCTAGGTGGTCAGACAGCAGCCCTGTCCTTCACCGACCACATCTAGGTGGTCAGACAGCAGCCCTGACCCCTATTGGCTTCCACTCTTTGTCTCTTTACTGTCCTTTCTGTCTGTCTGAAGCAGGATTTCAACAGAGAAGACCTTTCTGGAAACATTAAAACGAGGACAGAGACAGGGGAGGGTTGGAGGAGACGGAAGAATGTTGGTCACTTCAGGAGATGGATGATTCTGAGGTTTCTGCATGGATGGATGAGTCATTATAAAGAGAGATATTATTCTTCAGGAGATGGATGATTCTGAGGTTTCTGCATGGATGGATGAGTCATTATTAAAGCCAGATATTATTCTTCAGGAGATGGATGATTCTGAGGTTTCTGCATGGATGGATGAGTCATTATAAAGAGAGATATTATTCTTCAGGAGATGGATGATTCTGAGGTTTCTAAACGGTTGGATGAGTCATTATAAAGAGAGATATTATTCTTCAGGAGATGGATGATTCTGAGGTTTCTGCATGGATGGATGAGTCATTATAAAGAGAGATATTATTCTTCAGGAGATGGATGATTCTGAGGTTTCTGTACGGTTGGATGAGTCATTATAAAGAGAGATATTATTCTTCAGGAGATGGATGATTCTGAGGTTTCTGTACGGTTGGATGAGTCATTATAAAGAGAGATATTATTCTTCAGGAGATGGATGATTCTGAGGTTTCTGCACGGTTGGATGAGTAATTATAAAGAGAGATATTATTCTTCAGGAGATGGATGATTCTGAGGTTTCTGCCCGGTTGGATGAGTCATTATTAAAGCCAGATACTATTCTTCAGGAGATGGATGATTCTGAGGTTTCTGCATGGTTGGATGAGTCATTATAAAGAGAGATATTATTCTTCAGGAGATGGATGATTCTCAGGTTTCTGTACGGTTGGATGAGTCATTATAAAGAGAGATATTATTCTTCAGGAGAAGGATGATTCTGAGGTTTCTGCATGGTTGGATGAGTCATTATTAAAGCCAGATATTATTCTTCAGGAGATGGATGATTCTGAGGTTTCTGCCCGGTTGGATGAGTCATTATAAAGAGAGATATTATTCTTCAGGAGATGGATGATTCGGAGGTTTCTGCATGGTTGGATGAGTCATTATAAAGAGAGATATTATTCTTCAGGAGATGGATGATTCTGAGGTTTCTGCATGGTTGGATGAGTCATTATAAAGAGAGATATTATTCTTCAGGAGATGGATGATTCTGAGGTTTCTGTACGGTTGGATGAGTCATTATAAAGAGAGATATTATTCTTCAGGAGATGGATGATTCTGAGGTTTCTGCATGGATGGATGAGTCATTTTAAAGGCAGATATTTTTCTTCAGGAGATGGATGATTCTGAGGTTTCTGCATGGATGGATGAGTCATTATAAAGAGAGATATTATTCTTCAGGAGATGGATGATTCTGAGGTTTCTGCATGGTTGGATGAGTCATTATTAAAGGCAGATATTATTCTTCAGGAGATGGATGATTCTGAGGTTTCTGCATGGATGGATGAGTCATTTTAAAGGCAGATATTTTTCTTCAGGAGATGGATGATTCTGAGGTTTCTGCATGGTTGGATGAGTCATTATAAAGAGAGATATTATTCTTCAGGAGATGGATGATTCTGAGGTTTCTGTACGGTTGGATGAGTCATTATAAAGAGAGATATTATTCTTCAGGAGATGGATGATTCTGAAGTTTCTGCATGGATGGATGAGTCATTATTAAAGGCAGATATTATTCTTCAGGAGATGGATGATTCTGAGGTTTCTGCATGGTTGGATGAGTCATTATTAAAGGCAGATATTATTCTTCAGGAGATGGATGATTCTGAGGTTTCTGCATGGTTGGATGAGTCATTATTAAAGCCAGATATTATTCTTCAGGAGATGGATGATTCTGAGGTTTCTGTACGGTTGGATGAGTCATTATAAAGAGAGATATTATTCTTCAGATGGATGATCCTGAGGTTTCTGCATGGTTGGATGAGTCATTATAAAGGCAGATATTATTCTTCAGGAGATGGATGATTCTGAGGTTTCTGCATGGATGGATGAGTCATTATAAAGAGAGATATTATTCTTCAGGAGATGGATGATTCTGAGGTTTCTGCATGGATGGATGAGTCATTATAAAGAGAGATATTATTCTTCAGGAGATGGATGATTCTGAGGTTTCTAAACGGTTGGATGAGTCATTATAAAGAGAGATATTATTCTTCAGGAGATGGATGATTCTGAGGTTTCTGCATGGATGGATGAGTCATTATAAAAGGCAGATATTATTCTTCAGGAGGTGGATGATTCTGAGGTTTCTGCATGGTTGGATGAGTCATTATTAAAGGCAGATATTATTCTTCAGGAGATGGATGATTCTGAGGTTTCTGCATGGATGGATGAGTCATTTTAAAGGCAGATATTTTTCTTCAGGAGATGGATGATTCTGAGGTTTCTGCATGGTTGGATGAGTCATTATAAAGAGAGATATTATTCTTCAGGAGATGGATGATTCTGAGGTTTCTGTACGGTTGGATGAGTCATTATAAAGAGAGATATTATTCTTCAGGAGATGGATGATTCTGAAGTTTCTGCATGGATGGATGAGTCATTATTAAAGGCAGATATTATTCTTCAGGAGATGGATGATTCTGAGGTTTCTGCATGGTTGGATGAGTCATTATTAAAGGCAGATATTATTCTTCAGGAGATGGATGATTCTGAGGTTTCTGCATGGTTGGATGAGTCATTATTAAAGCCAGATATTATTCTTCAGGAGATGGATGATTCTGAGGTTTCTGTACGGTTGGATGAGTCATTATAAAGAGAGATATTATTCTTCAGATGGATGATCCTGAGGTTTCTGCATGGTTGGATGAGTCATTATAAAGGCAGATATTATTCTTCAGGAGATGGATGATTCTGAGGTTTCTGCATGGATGGATGAGTCATTATAAAGAGAGATATTATTCTTCAGGAGATGGATGATTCTGAGGTTTCTGCATGGATGGATGAGTCATTATAAAGAGAGATATTATTCTTCAGGAGATGGATGATTCTGAGGTTTCTAAACGGTTGGATGAGTCATTATAAAGAGAGATATTATTCTTCAGGAGATGGATGATTCTGAGGTTTCTGCATGGATGGATGAGTCATTATAAAAGGCAGATATTATTCTTCAGGAGGTGGATGATTCTGAGGTTTCTGCATGGATGGATGAGTCATTATTAAAGCCAGATATTATTCTTCTGAAGATGGATGATTCTGAGGTTTCTGCATGGATGGATGAGTCATTATTAAAGCCAGATATTATTCTTCAGAAGATGGATGATTCTGAGGTTTCTGCATGGATGGATGAGTCATTATAAAGAGAGATATTATTCTTCAGAAGATGGATGATTCTGAGGTTTCTGCATGGTTGGATGAGTCATTATTAAAGCCAGATATTATTCTTCAGAAGATGGATGATTCTGAGGTTTCTGCATGGATGGATGAGTCATTATAAAGAGAGATATTATTCTTCAGAAGATGGATGGTTCTGAGGTTTCTGCATGGTTGGATGAGTCATTATTAAAGCCAGATATTATTCTTCAGGAGGTGGATGATCCTGAGGTTTCTGCATGGATGGATGAGTCATTATAAAGGCAGATATTATTTTCTGAAATGATTCTTCTTCAACTTGATTCTTCCTGTGTTTTTTAATTGATTTGAAGATAAAAGCCTTCGACGAGTTCATCTTTTCAATGTGAAATCAAGATATCTGCAAAAAACGCTGTCGCTAGGTAGATTCTGAGGTTTCTGGTTGGATGAATCATTAGTAAAGCTTATCTTCATGACGAATCTCTTCGTTGTTTCACTTCCTGTTGTTTTAATTGATAGATGTTTCCACGATGGCTTCATGTCTTCCTGTGGTTTTAATTGATAGATGTGTCCACGATGGCTTCATGTCTTCCTGTTTCTCTTCCTGTGGTTTTAATTGATAGATGTGTCCACGATGGCTTCATGTCTTCCTGTTTCTCTTCCTGTGGTTTTAATTGATAGACGTGTCCACGATGGGTTCAGTTCTTCCTGTTTCACTTCCTGTGGTTTTAATTGATAGACGTGTCCACGATGGCTTCATGTCTTCCTGTGGTTTTAATTGATAGACGTGTCCACGATGGCTTCTTGTCTTCAATGTAGACTAAGTAGAATGACACACTGAAACTTGACAATCTTTGTATATAATCAATTCCGTACCTGACAGAATTATTGTGAAAGCTATATCCTTAACTCCCTTATCTTACCTCATTTGCACTCACTGTATATAGACTTTGTGTTTTCTTTTGTTCTACTGTATTATTGACTGTAGGTTTGTTTATTCCATGTGTAACTCTGTGTTGTTGTCTGTGTCAGACTGCTTTGCTTTATCTTGGTCAGGTCGCAGTTGTAAATGAGAACTTGTTCTCAACTAGCCTACCTGGTTAAATAAAGGTTAAATAAATAAAATATAAAATAAATTGTAATGCAAGCTACTTCCTGTATCTAGAGACAACATCCAATAGTTGAAGTTAGATCCAATAGTTGAAGTTAGCACGGTGCTACATAACCCGGTCATATCACGGTGCTCCATAACCCGGTCGTATCACGGTGCTACATAACCCGGTCGTATCACGGTGCTACATAACCCGGTCGTATCACGGTGCTACATAACCCGGTCGTATCACGGTGCTACATAACCCGGTCGTATCACGGTGCTACATAACCCGGTCGTATCACGGTGCTACATAACCCGGTCGTATCACGGTGCTACATAACCCGGTCGTATCACGGTGCTACATAACCCGGTCGTATCACGGTGCTACATAACCCGGTCGTATCACGGTGCTACATAACCCGGTCGTATCACGGTGCTACATAACCCGGTCGTAGCACGGTGCTGGATAACCCGGTCGTATCACGGTGCTACGTAACCCGGTCGTAGCACGGTGCTACGTAACCCGGTCGTATCACGGTGCTACGTAACCCGGTCGTAGCACGGTGCTAAGTAACCCGGTCGTAGCACGGTGCTACATAACCCGGTCGTATCACGGTGCTACATAACCCGGTCGTAACACTGTGCTACATAACCCGGTCGTAACACGGTGCTACATAACCCGGTCGTAGCAACAGTGCTACATAACCCGGTCGTATCACGGTGCTACATAACCCGGTCGTAGCACGGTGCTACATAACCCGGTCGTAACAACAGTACTACATAACCCGGTCGTAACAACAGTACTACGTAACCCGGTCGTAGCAACAGTACTACGTAACCCGGTCGTAGCACGGTGCTACATAACCCGGTCGTATCACGGTGCTACATAACCCGGTCGTATCACGGTGCTACATAACCCGGTCGTAGCACGGTACTACATAACCCGGTCGTAGCACGGTGCTACATAACCCGGTCGTATCACGGTGCTACATAGCCCGGTCGTAGCACGGTGCTACATAACCCAGTCGTAACACGGTGCTACATAACCCGGTCGTAGCAACAGTACTACATAACCCGGTCGTAGCAACAGTGCTACATAACCCGGTCGTAGCACGGTACTACATAACCCGGTCGTAGCACGGTGCTACATAACCCGGTCGTAACACGGTGCTACATAACCCGGTCGTAACACGGTGCTACATAACCCGGTCATATCACGGTGCTACATAACCCGGTCGTAGCATGGTGCTACATAACCCGGTCGTAGCAACAGTACTACATAACCCGGTCGTAACACGGTGCTACATAACCCGGTCGTAGCAACAGTACTACATAACCCGGTCGTAGCAACAGTGCTACATAACCCGGTCGTAGCACGGTCCTACATAACCCGGTCGTAACACGGTACTACATAACCCGGTCGTAACACGGTGCTACATAACCCGGTCGTAACACGGTGCTACATAACCCGGTCGTAGCAACAGTACTACATAACCCGGTCGTAACACGGTGCTACATAACCCGGTCGTAGCAACAGTACTACATAACCCGGTCGTAACACGGTACTACATAACCCGGTCGTAGCACGGTGCTACATAACCCGGTCGTAGCACGGTGCTACATAACCCGGTCGTAGCAACAGTACTACATAACCCGGTCGTAGCACGGTGCTACATAACCCGGTCGGAGCACGGTGCTACATAACCCGGTCGTAGCAACAGTACTACATAACCCGGTCGTAGCAACAGTACTACATAACCCGGTCGTATCACGGTGCTGCATAACCCGGTCGTAGCACGGTGCTACGTAACCCGGTCGTATCACGGTGCTACATAACCCGGTCGTAGCACGGTGCTACGTAACCCGGTCGTAGCACGGTACTACATAACCCGGTCGTAACACGGTGCTACATAACCCGGTCGTAACACGGTGCTACATAACCTGTGTCGTAACACGGTGCTACATAACCCGGTCATAACACGGTGCTACATAACCCGGTCGTAACACGGTGCTACATAACCCGGTCGCAGCACGGTGCTACATAACCGGTCGTAGCACGGTGCTACATAACCCGGTCGTAGCACGGTGCTACATAACCCGGTCGTAGCACGGTACTACATAACCCGGTCGTAGCAACAGTACTACATAACCCGGTCGTAGCACGGTGCTACATAACCTGTGTCGTAGCACGGTGCTACATAACCGGTCGTATCACGGTGCTACATAACCTGTGTCGTAGCACGGTGCTACATAACCCGGTCGTATCACGGTGCTACATAACCCGGTCGTATCACGGTGCTACATAACCCGGTCGTATCACGGTGCTACATAACCTGTGTCGTAGCACGGTGCTACATAACCCGGTCGTATCACGGTGCTACGTAACCCGGTCGTATCACGGTGCTACGTAACCCGGTCGTAGCACGGTGCTACATAACCCGGTCGTAGCACGGTGCTACATAACCCGGTCGTATCACGGTGCTACATTCCTGGGTCGTATCACGGTGCTACATAACCCGGTCGTATCACGGTGCTACATAACCGGTCGTATCACGGTGCTACATTACCCGGTCGTAGCACGGTGCTACGTAACCCGGTCGTATCACGGTGCTGGATATTAGCAGGCTGACGATGGTTCAGAGAGGAAGCTTTGCTGCGACTGAGTAGATCTGATTACATGTGACATGTACGTAATGGCCTCTCAAATCATTTTCACACAGCCAATTAGCCTCTTAGAGCTCTGGTTATTATCACGCTGATGACGCTAACTCCTGTCTCTGTTATCACAGACACCCTGTTCCACTGGGCTAGGATGCTAACTCCTGTCTCTGTTATCACAGACACCCTGTTCCACTGGGCTAGGATGCTAACTCCTGTTATCACATACACCCTGTTCCACTGGGCTAGGATGCTAACTCCTGTTATCACAGACACCCTGTTCCACTGGGCTAGGATGCTAACTCCTGTCTCTGTTATCACAGACACCCTGTTCCACTGGGCTAGGATGCTAACTCCTGTTATCACAGACACCCTGTTCCACTGGGCTAGGATGCTAACTCCTGTCTCTGTTATCACAGACACCCTGTTCCACTGGGCTAGGATGCTAACTCCTGTCTCTGTTATCACAGACACCCTGTTCCACTGGGCTAGGATGCTAACTCCTGTCTCTGTTATCACAGACACCCTGTTCCACTGGGCTAGGATGCTAACTCCTGTCTCTGTTATCACAGACACCCTGTTCCACTGGGCTAGGATGCTAACTCCTGTCTCTGTTATCACAGACACCCTGTTCCACTGGGCTAGGATGCTAACTCCTGTCTCTGTTATCACAGACACCCTGTTCCACTGGGCTAGGATGCTAACTCCTGTCTCTGTTATCACAGACACCCTGTTCCACTGGGCTAGGATGCTAACTCCTGTTATCACAGACACCCTGTTCCACTGGGCTAGGATGCTAACTCCCGTCTCTGTTATCACAGACACCCTGTTCCACTGGGCTAGGATGCTAACTCCTGTCTCTGTTATCACAGACACCCTGTTCCACTGGGCTAGGATGCTAACTCCTGTCTCTGTTATCACAGACACCCTGTTCCACTGGGCTAGGATGCTAACTCCTGTTATCACAGACACCCTGTTCCACTGGGCTAGGATGCTAACTCCTGTTATCACAGACACCCTGTTCCACTGGGCTAGGATGCTAACTCCTGTCTCTGTTATCACAGACACCCTGTTCCACTGGGCTAGGATGCTAACTCCTGTCTCTGTTATCACAGACACCCTGTTCCACTGGGCTAGGATGCTAACTCCTGTCTCTGTTATCACAGACACCCTGTTCCACTGGGCTAGGATGCTAACTCCTGTCTCTGGGCTCCTGTTATCACAGACACCCTGTTCCACTGGGCTAGGATGCTAACTCCTGTTATCACAGACACCCTGTTCCACTGGGCTAGGATGCTAACTCCTGCCTCTGTTATCACAGACACCCTGTTCCACTGGGCTAGGATGCTAACTCCTGTTATCACAGACACCCTGTTCCACTGGGCTAGGATGCTAACTCCTGTCTCTGTTATCACAGACACCCTGTTCCACTGGGCTAGGATGCTAACTCCTGTCTCTGTTATCACAGACACCCTGTTCCACTGGGCTAGGACGCTAACTCCTGTCTCTGTTATCACAGACACCCTGTTCCACTGGGCTAGGATGCTAACTCCTGTCTCTGTTATCACAGACACCCTGTTCCACTGGGCTAGGATGCTAACTCCTGTCTCTGTTATCACAGACACCCTGTTCCACTGGGCTAGGATGCTAACTCCTGTCTCTGTTATCACAGACACCCTGTTCCACTGGGCTAGGATGCTAACTCCTGTCTCTGTTATCACAGACACCCTGTTCCACTGGGCTAGGATGCTAACTCCTGTCTCTGTTATCACAGACACCCTGTTCCACTGGGCTAGGATGCTAACTCCTGTCTCTGTTATCACAGACACCCTGTTCCACTGGGCTAGGATGCTAACTCCTGTCTCTGTTATCACAGACAGCCTGTTCCACTGGGCTAGGATGCTAACTCCTGTCTCTGTTATCACAGACACCCTGTTCCACCGGGCTAGGACGCTAACTCCTGTCTCTGTTATCACAGACACCCTGTTCCACTGGGCTAGGACGCTAACTCCTGTCTCTGTTATCACAGACTCCCTGTTCCACTGGGCTAGGATGCTAACTCCTGTCTCTGTTATCACAGACACCCTGTTCCACTGGGCTAGGATGCTAACTCCTGTCTCTGTTATCACAGGCACCCTGTTCCACTGGGCTAGGATGCTAACTCCTGTCTCTGTTATCACAGGCACCCTGTTCCACTGGGCTAGGATGCTAACTCCTGTCTCTGTTATCACAGACACCCTGTTCCACTGGGCTAGGATGCTAACTCCTGTCTCTGTTATCACAGGCACCCTGTTCCACTGGGCTAGGACGCTAACTCCTGTCTCTGTTATCACAGGCACCCTGTTCCACTGGGCTAGGACGCTAACTCCTGTCTCTGTTATCACAGGCACCCTGTTCCACTGGGCTAGGATGCTAACTCCTGTCTCTGTTATCACAGGCACCCTGTTCCACTGGGCTAGGATGCTAACTCCTGTCTCTGTTATCACAGACACCCTGTTCCACTGGGCTAGGATGCTAACTCCTGTCTCTGTTATCACAGACACCCTGTTCCACTGGGCTAGGATGCTAACTCCTGTCTCTGTTATCACAGACACCCTGTTCCACTGGGCTAGGATGCTAACTCCTGTCTCTGTTATCACAGACACCCTGTTCCACTGGGCTAGGATGCTAACTCCTGTCTCTGTTATCACAGACACCCTGTTCCACTGGGCTAGGATGCTAACTCCTATTATCACAGGCACCCTGTTCCACTGGGCTAGGACGCTAACTCCTATTATCACAGACACCCTGTTCCACTGGGCTAGGATGCTAACTCCTATTATCACAGGCACCCTGTTCCACTGGGCTAGGACGCTAACTCCTATTATCACAGACACCCTGTTCCACTGGGCTAGGATGCTAACTCCTGTCTCTGTTATCACAGACACCCTGTTCCACTGGGCTAGGACGCTAACTCCTGTCTCTGTTATCACAGGCACCCTGTTCCACTGGGCTAGGACGCTAACTCCTGTCTCTGTTATCACAGACACCCTGTTCCACTGGGCTAGGATGCTAACTCCTATTATCACAGGCACCCTGTTCCACTGGGCTAGGACGCTAATTCCTATTATCACAGACACCCTGTTCCACTGGGCTAGGACGCTAACTCCTGTCTCTGTTATCACAGACACCCTGTTCCACTGGGCTAGGACGCTAACTCCTGTCTCTGTTATCACAGACACCCTGTTCCACTGGGCTAGGATGCTAACTCCTGTCTCTGTTATCACAGACACCCTGTTCCACTGGGCTAGGATGCTAACTCCTGTCTCTGTTATCACAGACACCCTGTTCCACTGGGCTAGGACGCTAACTCCTATTATTAAGTGAGGAGGTTGATGAGGATGCTAACCTCATTCCACTGTTCTACAGGAAGTTATGAGCACCTATCATTGCCTGTCATTTTCACTAAATTTGCATATTATTATTATTATTACTTTTTTTGTTGTTGCAAGGTAGCAGTTGCATTGGTGTCCATCTTATTAAACAGGCCAGCTGTTTTGGTGTCCATCCTGTCATTTTCACTGACCAGCTGGTCCCAGGTAGCTACTGGAGGCTAATCAGGGTCTTTATTTAACCAGCTGGTCCCAGGTAGCTACTGGAGGCTAATCAGGGTCTTTATTCAACCAGCTGGTCCCAGGTAGCTACTGGAGGCTAATCAGGGTCTTTATTTAACCAGCTGGTCCCAGGTAGCTACTGGAGGCTAATCAGGGTCTTTATTTAACCAGCTGGTCCCAGGTAGCTACTGGAGGCTAATCAGGGTCTTTATTTAACCAGCTGGTCCCAGGTAGCTACTGGAGGGTAATCAGGGTCTTTATTTAACCAGCTGGTCCCAGGTAGCTACTGGAGGCTAATCAGGGTCTTTATTTAACCAGCTGGTCCCAGGTAGCTACTGGAGGCTAATCAGGGTCTTTATTTAACCAGCTGGTCCCAGGTAGCTACTGGAGGCTAATCAGGGTCTTTATTTAACCAGCTGGTCCCAGGTAGCTACTGGAGGCTAATCAGGGTCTTTATTTAACCAGCTGGTCCCAGGTAGCTACTGGAGGCTAATCAGGGTCTTTATTTAACCAGCTGGTCCCAGGTAGCTACTGGAGGCTAATCAGGGTCTTTATTTAACCAGCTGGTCCCAGGTAGCTACTGGAGGCTAATCAGGGTCTTTATTCAACCAGCTGGTCCCAGGTAGCTACTGGAGGCTAATCAGGGTCTTTATTCAACCAGCTGGTCCCAGGTAGCTACTGGAGGCTAATCAGGGTCTTTATTCAACCAGCTGGTCCCAGGTAGCTACTGGAGGGTAATCAGGGTCTTTATTTAACCAGCTGGTCCCAGGTAGCTACTGGAGGCTAATCAGGGTCT